>NC_059192.1:88721627-88724127 GCF_020615455.1 Coregonus clupeaformis
CTGGAAGCTGGCCATGCCACAGCGTCGACTCTTTCCCCAATTGACTCTAGCTGAGGAGGCCCCTCATACACCCTTTAAGGGCTGAGAGAACCTAACATCCCATCCCTTAATAAAAACTGTATCATCGCATACGGAGAAGTGCTATGTGGGGACTCATTACACCTGGCACAGAGAAACATAAGTTATCTTAAAAAGAAAAGCATTGTTCAATCGACAGACTGTATAACTGCCCTGAAATTGGGCATCCCTGCCTGATGGCCCTTGGGACAGGGATGGGACAACTAAACCAACCCACCTTCACCATAACAGGCCCCAGCATACAGTAACTTCATCCAAGACAAAAAACATCCCCTAACCCCAAAGGCTTTCATTGTTTTAAACAAGACTGGTGGTCACACGATAAAAAGCCTTCGATCCAAAGAAAAAGTAAACCCACATTTACACTCAGACAGTTTACAAATGTCCAAAACATCTCTTATTAGAAACAAGTGTCAACAATAGAGCGATCAGGTACACAGTAGGATGGCTGAGCAGATACTCTTTAACCTGTTTGAGAGACATTTAGAAACAATTTATATTCTAACACAGAAAGCAAAAGGTTCAATTTTTTATGAGAGCCAAACTTGGCAACAGGAAAATAGACGTGACAGATACAGAAGAGAGCCCCATGAAAAGATTTACACACCACTACAAAAACTCCCCAAAAGAACCCCCAAAAGTGCTTGTAAAACTCAGATGGTAAACCATCAATGCCAGGGGCCTCGGGCCTGTTGAGAGCTGCACAACTGCTGTGGACAGCTCTGGCAGTGTAATGTCGAGAGTAATGCGACTTTTGCTCAGGTCCCAATTGAGAGAAGACCGCAACAACGTTTAGTACACAGAGAGTAAATCTTCCACCTTATAGAGAGAAAAAACCCACGGCAGTTGACATTTCACTGTCAGGGAAGCCTTCCATCAGGAGACGAAGGCAGACCACTACGTAGAATGTGATGTCTAGGTAAAAAAAGCACTAAGGAGATCATATCCTTGAGGAAGATTAAACGAGACCCCAATCAAGGCAACCTTCACTCTTTATGCAGAAACGACCTCAAATGTTTTTGTTGTAAGCTCACGACTAGTCGGGGTAATTCTGAGTGAGCAACTTCAATTCAATAGATTTAATGTTCTGCTCAAGGGGCCTGATAGTCTCTTTAACAATTCGAGACAGAGCAGTATAGTTGACAAAAAAACGTATTTGGGCCCTCCCAACCTCCCCACCATTGTCTCAAGGACTGCAAAATTCCCTTTTGTAACCCTCCATTTTTTTCCCAAACAACAAAAACCCTTCACAAAACATGACATCATGTAACAATTTAACATTAAAATAAATAAGATGATGACCTTCGGGGACAGGACAAGGGAATATAACAGTGAAAATGGATAGAGAAACCACAGGAGTAATGTACACCTTCCAACCCTACTACAGATTGTCAGATACATAGAACCTGTCTAACCCTTGCTGCACTGACATGACCTTCATTAACTTTTAGAGTGTACTGCCTAAGTTTTGCATTCCCACTCTCCCACACATCAGAAAGCTCAAACTCAGTTAATAGACCAGATAGACAAATTGCTGACCGCAGGTGAGGTTTTTAGCGAAGAGATCAACAGTAAAATCCACTGTAAGTAGTCCCTAAAACATAACCCCTCTGGTAACTGTCTTAAGGTTTTTTATTTTATCAAAAACAACAATACGCTATCATTAGAATAAAACAAAAAAACAAAAAAACCAAAAGACAAAAAACAGATTGACAACTCTCTGTTGTAGATACCACAGTCACCCCTAAGCCTGAAGAAAACAAGATTCCACCCCACATGAAATTAGTAAGGACTGAGTATATGCTGCCCCTCCCACACATACCCCAGTCAGCGATTTTCCCATCACAGTGTCTCCTGTAGGAAAACTACATTAAGCCTCTGCTTTATTACTTCTAATACCAAGCCCCATTCGTCCCTCCTCCATAATGTTGAGAGAACACTAGTAATAGAAAAGACAAAGGAAAAGCAGAAGATACCACAGAGAAACAGAAAAGAGAATAGAAAAACCCATGAGGCATAATCATCAATTATTTAAATTTTCTAAGAAATGCTTCCCACCACCCCTTTGCCGCTGCAACAGCAGTAAAAATTTCCTCAGAACGACTTCTCACTCAACTGGTCTAACCCCACCGTCTTCTGTAACATCACAGCTGACCTCACAAACATCAACACTCAAAATAATTGCCAATTTGACAGATTTCGCAAAAGTTGATCCAGAAACCCCTTTACCTCCTCTAGATCGTAAATTGAGTCCTCACCAGCTGATACGGATAAGAGAGATATATATCATATCCCGATCCTCCCCAACTGAGGCCACAGACCACTGACTCCCCTCTACCACATCCCTTTCAACACTCCCCCACTTGCACCCCATCACTGTACTCAGGCATCTCCTCCACTACCTGGGAGACTAGGCCCACCT
>NC_059192.1:88736504-88739004 GCF_020615455.1 Coregonus clupeaformis
GTGATAGAAACAAAAAAGTGGTTACCCCACCATTCATTTAAAGTCCAAAAATGGATATGCCAATCTCAGATTGCCACTTTAAAAAGGAAACCCATTGAGATGAGAACAGAAGAGAACAGGGTTCTTCACAGCTAACCCACCTGTAGTTTATCTTCATAGTTGAGCTCTTCCCTGGAGGATCTCAGTTCCTGTGTCAGGTGGAAGGAGTGGAACACATGCTCCGGAGACACAAAATCATTTATCACCTGGACACAACTGTGAAGGTTCTGCACCTGTTAGAGAGAGAGAGAGAGAGAGAGAGAGACAGAGACAGAGACAGAGACAGAGACAGAGAGAGAGAGAGAGAGAGAGAGAGAGAGAGAGATTGAGGCCAGTGCAAGAAAGAAGGAAGAGAGAATGAGAGGGAAAGTGGGTCAGACAGAGAGACACAGAAAAATAAACAAAAAGCAATATCTCAGACTTGCCAATAAAAAATAAAAGATTAAGATGGGTAAAAGAACACAGACACTGGACTTTTTCTTTGCAACTCTGCCTAGAAGGTCAGCATCCCAGAGTCGCCTCTTCACTGTTGACATTGAGACTGGTGTTTTGCGGGTACTATTTAATGAAGCTGCCAGTTGAGGACCTGTGAGGCGTCGGTTTGTCAAACTAGACACTCTAATGTATTTGTCCTCTTGCTCAGTTGTGCACCGGGGCCTCCCACTCCTCTTTCTATTCTGGTTAGAGCCAGTTTGCGCTGTTCTGTGAAGGGAGTAGTACACAGCGTTGTACGAGATCTTCAGTTTCTTGGCAATTTCTCGCATGGAATAGCCTTCATTTCTCAGAACAAGAATAGACTGACGAGTTTCAGAAGAAAGTTATTTGTTTCTGGCCATTTTGAGCCTGTAATCGAACCCACAATTGCTGATGCTCCAGATACTCAACTAGTCTCAAGAAGGCCAGTTTTATTGTTTCTTTAATCAGCACAACAGTTTTCAGCTGTGCTAACATAATTGCAAAAGGGTTTTCTAATGATCAATTAGCCTTTTAAAATGATAAACTTGGAATAGCAAACACAATGTGCCATTGGAACACAGGACTGAATTGCTTTTCTTTCAAAAACAAGGAAATGTCTAAGTGACCTCAAACTTTTGAACAGTAGTGTATATATATAGAGTACTGCACACACTACAATTACTTAGGTTTAAAACTAAGCTCAACTGGACACCTTTATGATGCAGTGAATGAACTGAGAGAGAAAGCACGCAGGGCATTCTACGCCATTAAAAAACAAATTAAAATTGAAATACCTATTAAAATTTGGCTAAAACGAATTGAATGAGTCATTGAACCAATGCACTTTATTACATTTTAGTCATTTAGCAGACGCTCTTATCCAGAGCGACTTACAGTTAGTGAATACATATATTTTTATACTGGCCCCCCGTGGGAATCGAACCCACAACCCTGGCGTTGCAAACGCCATGCTCTATCAACTGAGCTACATCCCTGCCGGCCATTCCCTCCCCTACCCTGGACGACGCTGGGCCAATTGTGCGCTGCCCGTGAGTCTCCCGGTCGCGGCCGGCTGCGACAGAGCCTGGATTCGAACCAGGATCTCTAGTGGCACAGTTAGCACTGCGATGCAGGGCCTTAGACCACTGCCCCACACAGGCACCGAGGGTGTGGGTTCCACTTGCAAAACAAGATTTCACCCAATGGGACAAACACCCCATTGAAACCCTGCATGCAGAGTTCTGTAAGATTCTCCTACATGTCCAGAGGAAAACTACAAACAATGCATGCAGGGCAGAATTAGGCCAACATCCACTAATAATAAAAACTCAAAAAAGAGCAATTAAGTTTAGGAAACATCTAGAATCCAGTGACCCCCTCTCATATCATTACCAAGCCCTGCAATGCCAAGAGCTGAGCAAAGGAAAGAGTCCCCTCATCCAGCTGGTCCTGGGGCTGAGTTCACAAACCTGTTCTACTGACACACTGAAGCCTCAGGACCAGAACATCCAATCAATCAGAATACACCAAATTACAACACAGTCAAAACAACACTACATTGCTTATTGGGAAACACAAGCACAAAGTAAAATGCAGTGCTATCTGGCCTTAAATCGACAGTACACCGTGGCGAACTATTTGACCATGGTTACTGATCAAAACATTAGAAAAACCTAGACAAAGTACAGGCTCAGTGAGCCCAGCCTTGCCATTGAGAAGGGTAGACACAGGAAAACCTGGCTCCCTGTAGAGGAAAGGCTGTGCAACCACTGCACCACAGCAGAACCTGAGACAGAGCTGCATTTCCTGACAAAATGTCAAACATATGTAATTTCCCCAAATTCGAAACCGTATTTCAAGGCTTCAAAGACCTCTCTGATGAGAATAGGCTCCCCGTCCTGTTGGGGGAGGACGCAGAGAGCTGTGGGTTGGCAGCGCACTACATTGCTGCCTGCCATAAGATGAGGGACAGTGTCTGACAGACCAACCAACCTGCACATGTCCT
>NC_059192.1:88744004-88784004 GCF_020615455.1 Coregonus clupeaformis
AGAAAATATCAAACTGAAAATAACCTTGTGCAGAAACTCTTTAATTTTCTCCACATCTTTGCTAATGTAGATGTGCCACAAGGCTCCAGGCGTCTCGCTGGAATCCTTTAGTCTTTTCTTCACGCTGTCGTCCAAGTCTTCCTCCTCAAGTCTCTTCAGCACTCCTGCAACACAAACAGAGTTCAAATACACACACCACACAGATATCCCAGAGTCACACACACACCACACAGATATCCCAGAGTCAACACACACCACACAGATATCCCAGAGTCAACACACACCACACAGATATCACAGAGTCACACACACCACACAGATATCCCAGAGTCAACACACACACCACACAGATATCCCAGAGTCACACACACACCACAGATATCCCAGAGTCAACACACACACCACACAGATATCCCAGAGTCAACACACACACCACACAGATATCCCAGAGTCAACACACACACCACACAGATATCCCAGAGTCACACACACCACACAGATATCCCAGAGTCAACACACACACACCACACAGATATCCCAGAGTCACACACACACCACAGATATCCCAGAGTCAACACACACCACACAGATATCCCAGAGTCAACACACACACACCACACAGATATCCCAGAGTCAACACACACACCACACAGATATCCCAGAGTCAACACACACACCACACAGATATCCCAGAGTCACACACACCACACAGATATCCCAGAGTCAACACACACACACCACAGATATCCCAGAGTCAACACACACCACACAGATATCCCAGAGTCAACACACACACACCACACAGATATCCCAGAGTCAACACACACACCACACAGATATCCCAGAGTCACACACACCACACAGATATCCCAGAGTCAACACACACACACCACACAGATATCCCAGAGTCAACACACACACCACACAGATATCCCAGAGTCAACACACACACACCACACAGATATCCCAGAGTCACACACACACCACACAGATATCCCAGAGTCAACACACACACCACACAGATATCCCAGAGTCAACACAACACACACCACACAGATATCCCAGAGTCAACACACACACACCACACAGATATCCCAGAGTCAACACACACACCACACAGATATCCCAGAGTCACACACACCACACAGATATCCCAGAGTCAACACACACACACCACACAGATATCCCAGAGTCACACACACACCACACAGATATCCCAGAGTCAACACACACACCACACAGATATCCCAGAGTCAACACACACACCACACAGATATCCCAGAGTCACACACACCACACAGATATCCCAGAGTCAACACACACACACCACACAGATATCCCAGAGTCACACACACACCACAGATATCCCAGAGTCAACACACACACACCACACAGATATCCCAGAGTCAACACACACACCACACAGATATCCCAGAGTCAACACACACACCACACAGATATCCCAGAGTCACACACACCACACAGATATCCCAGAGTCAACACACACACACCACACAGATATCCCAGAGTCACACACACCACAGATATCCCAGAGTCAACACACACACCACACAGATATCCCAGAGTCACACACACCACACAGATATCCCAGAGTCAACACACACACCACACAGATATCCCAGAGTCAACACACACACCACACAGATATCCCAGAGTCACACACACACCACACAGATATCCCAGTCAACACACACACCACACAGATATCCCAGAGTCAACACACACACCACACAGATATCCCAGAGTCAACACACACACCACACAGATATCCCAGAGTCAGCTGTATATTGACAACAAAGCGAAGCGGCTCTCCCTGACACTAGCGTCAACATCCCTTTAAAGAGCGACATGTAAAAATGAATAGTGATGAGGAGAGAGAGAGAGAGAGAGAGACTGAGCAGATGTCTGTCTGATTAATAGTGATGAGGAGAGAGAGAGAGAGAGACTGAGCAGAGTGCCTTCGGAAAGTATTCAGACCCCTTGACTTTTTCCACATTTTGTTACGTTACAGCCTTATTGAAAAATGCATTAAATTGTTTTTCCCCCCTCATCAATCAACACACAATACCCCATAATGACAAAGCAAAAACTGGTTTTTATAAAGTTTTGCAAATTCATAAGAAAACAAAACAGAAATACATTATTTACTTAAGTATTCAGACCCTTTGCTATGAGACTCGAAATTGAGCTCAGGTGCATCCTGTTTCCATTGATCATCCTTGAGATGTTTCTACAACTTGATTGGAGTCCACCTGGGGTAAATTCAATTGATTGGACATGATTTGGAAAGGCACACACCTGTCTATATAAGGTCCCACAGTTGACAGTGCATGTTAGAGCAAAAACCAAGCCATGAGGTCGAAGGAATTGTCCGTAGAGCTCCGAGACAGGATTGTGTCGAGGCACAGATCTGGGGAAGGGTACTAAAAAATTTCTGCAGCATTGAAGGTCCCCAATAACACAGTGGCCTCCATCATTCTTAAATGGAAGAAGTTTGGGACCACCAAGACTCTTCCTAGAGCTGGCCGCCCGGCCAAACTGAGCAATCGAGGGAGAAGGGCCTTGGTCAGGGAGGTGACCAAGAACCCGATGGTCACTCTGACAGAGCTCTAGAGTTCCTCTGTGGAGATGGGAGAACCTTCCAGAAGGACAACCATCTCTGCAGCACTCCACCAATCAGGCCTTTATGGTAGAGTAGCCAGACGGAAGCCACTCCTCAGTAAAAGGCACATGACAGCCCGTTTGGAGTTTGCCAAAAGGCACCTAAAGACTCTCAGACCATGAGAAACAAGATTATCTGGTCTGATGAACCCAAGATTTAACTCTTTGGCCTGCTCCAGAGTCCTCAGGACCTCAGACTGGGGTGAAGGTTCACCTTCCAACAGGACAACAACCATAAGCACACAGCCAAGACAACGCAGGAGTGGCTTCGGGACAAGTCTCTGAATGTCCTTGAGTGGCCCAGCCAGAGCCCGGACTTGAACCCGATCTAACAACTCTGGAGAGACCTGAAAATAGCTGTGCAGCAACGCTCCCCATCCAACCTGACAGAGCTTGGTCCTCTGTAGCTCAGCTGGTAGAGCACGGCGCTTGTAACGCCAAGGTAGTGGGTTCGATCCCCGGGACCACCCATACACAAAAAAATGTATGCACGCATGACTGTAAGTTGCTTTGGATAAAAGCGTCTGCTAAATGGCATATTATTATTATTATTGAGAGGATCTGCAGAGAAGAATGGGAGAAACTCCCCAAATACAGGTGTGCCAAGCTTGTAGCATCATACCCAAGAAGACTCAAGGCCGTAATCGCTGCCAAAGGTGCTTCAACAAAGTACTGAGTAAAGGGTCTGAATACTTATGTAAATGTAATATTTCATCTTTAGATTTTTTTTATAAAAACCTGTTTTTGTTTCGTCATTTATTTATTTATTTATTTATTTATTTATTTATTTATTTATAGGGGACATTAATCAACATCAATATTACAATAATGCAACATCCATGTAAATGTGCCGGGGTTAGCCAAAAGCTAATTTACACCCGTAGTCCCAGGCCAGGTCAGGGCAATTACACAGCCACAACACAAATACACACTAAAACAAAACACCCGTAGTCCCAGGCCAGGTCAGGGCAATTACACAGCCACAACACAAACACACACTAAAACAAAACACCCGTAGTCCCAGGCCAGGTCAGGGCAATTACACAGCCACAACACAAACACACACTAAAACAAAACACCCGTAGTCCCAGGCCAGGTCAGGGCAATTACACAGCCACAACACAAACACACACTAAAACAAAACACCCGTAGTCCCAGGCCAGGTCAGGGCAATTACACAGCCACAACACAAATACACACTAAAAACAAAACACCCGTAGTCCCAGGCCAGGTCAGGGCAATTACACAGCCACAACACAAACACACACTAAAACTAAAACACCCGTAGTCCCAGGCCAGGTCAGGGCAATTACACAGCCACAACACAAATACACACTAAAACAAAATACTACTTATTCGTAATAAAAACACTGTCATCTTACATATGAGGAACCACAGATAACTCATGTGCACAGGTTTGGATAGATTTTAGCCATGTTTTCAATGTAAATTTAAAAGTACAATATTCAGTGCAGCTTTTCAAGTCCATGGGCATTACATTCCAGTGTATTGAAGCTCTAACAGAGAAGGCCGATTGACCGAATTTGCTGTGTCGAAAAGCGACAGCGCAATCCCCGCTAGTTACTGTCCTTGTTATCCTGCAGGGGCTTTCCTTGAGCATAATATGCTGACATAAGGGTGGAGGGGCAAGACCATGCAGGACCTTAAAGACAAGGCTTGCATCTACATACTGCTTAAAGCTATCCAGGCTGGATACATTATGTTTGGGAATGATGTGACAATGGTGGTAACTGTTTGGTTTGTTATCAGAAATCTTAAGTGTGTGTTTGTAGAGTGATTCAATTGGTTTCAGAATAGTAGCTCCTTCTTGAGACCAGCATGTGAGGCAATATCTCAGAAGGGAGAAGATCACAGCATGCATATATAGTTTGGCAGCCTCCAGAGGAAGGTCAGGTCTTATAAACCTAAAGTTAGATAATCCTAACCTGACCGCGTTCACCACTTTCTTCACATTTCTTACATTTGAAGTTGGGAGTCCAAAATGACGCAGAGATACCTGCAGTTAGACACAACTTCCAGATTCTCCCCATTACCAAGAACAGCTCTGCAGTTAGACACAACTTCCAGATTCTCCCCATTACCAAGAACAGCTCTGCAGTTAGACACAACTTCCAGATTCTCCCCATTACCAAGAACAGCTCTGCAGTTAGACACAACTTCCAGATTCTCCCCATTACCAAGAACAGCTCGTTGGAATCAATGGATTTTCTTTAGAGAAGTACATACAGTCTTGTCGATATTTAAATCAATAATCAGTTTAGAAACGGGAACCATCGCTTCAGTTAACTTGGTATTTTTTGAGTGTACATACAGGACTGTATCGTCTGCATACATCTGCATGTTAACTTGTGGGCAAGTGGGAGATCATTTACAAGTTTACATACACTTAGGTTGGAGTCATTAAAACTCGATTTTCAACCACTTCACACATTTCTTGTTAACAAACTATAGTTTTGGCAAGTCGGTTAGGACATCTACTTTGTGCATGACAAGTCATTTTTCCAACAATTGTTTACAGACAGATTATTTCACTTATAATTCACTGTATCACAATTCCAGTGGGTCAGAAGTTTACATACACTAAGTTGACTGTGCCTTTAAACAGCTTGGAAAATTCCAGAAAATTACGTCATGGCTTTAGAAGCTTCTGATAGGCTAATTGACATCATTTGAGTCAATTGGAGGTGTACCTGTGGATGTACTTCAAGGCCTACCTTCAAACTCAGTGCCTTTGCTTGACATCATGGGAAAATGAAAAGAAATCAGCCAAGACCTCAGAAAAGAAATTGTAGACCTCCACAAGTCTGGATCATCCTTGGGAGCAATTTCCAAATGCCTGAAGGTACCACGTTCATCTGTACAAACAATAGTACGCAAGTATAAACACCATGGGACCACGCAGCCGTCATACCGCTCAGGAAGGAGATGCGTTCTGTCTCCTAGAGAGGAACGTACTTTGGTGAGAAAAGTGCAAATCAATCCCAGAACAACAGCAAAGGACCTTGTGAAGATGCTGGAGGAAACAGGTACAAAAGTATCTATATCCACAGTAAAACTAGTCCTATATCGACATTACCTGAAAGGCCGCTCAGCAAGGAAGAAGCCACTGCTCCTAAACAGCCATAAAAAAGCCAGACTATGGTTTGCAACTGCACATGGGGACAAAGATCGTACTTTTTGGAGAAATGTCCTCTGGTCTGATGAAACAAAAATAGAACTGTTTGGCCATAATGACCATCGTTATGTTTGGAGGAAAAAGGGGAACGCTTGCAAGCCGAAGAACACCATCCCAACCGTGAAGCACGGGGGTGGCAGCATCATGCTGTGGGGGTGCTTTGCTGCAGGAGGAACTGGTGCACTTCACAAAATAGATGGCATCATGAGGAAGGAAAATTATGTGGATATATTGAAGCAACATCTGAAGACATCAGTCAGGAAGTTAAAGCTTGGTCGCAAATGGGTCTTCCAAATGGACAATGACCCCAAGCATACTTCCAAAGTTGTGGCAAAATGGCTTAAGGACAACAAAGTCAAGGTATTGGAGTCGCCATCACAAAGCCCTGACCTCAATCCTATAGACAATCTGTGGGCAGAACTGAAAAAGTGTGTGCAAGCAAGGAGGCCTACAAACCTGACTCAGTTACACCAGCTCTGTCAGGAGGAATGGGCCAAAATTCACCCAACTTATTGTGGGAAGCTTGTGGAAGGCTACCCGAAACGTTTGACCCAAGTTAAACAATTGAAAGGCAATGCTACCAAATACTAATTGAGTGTATGTAAACTTCTGACCCACTGGGAATGTGATGAAAGAAATAAAAGCTGAAATAAATAATTCTCTCTACTATTATTCTGATATTTCACATTCTTAAAATAAGGTGGTGATCCTAACTGACCTAAAACATGGAATCTTTCCTAGGATTAAATGTCAGGAATTGTGAAAAACTGAGTTTAAACGTATTTGGCTAAGGTGTATGTAAACTTCCGACTTCAACTCTATATAGATGGTAAACAGAAGGGGGCCGAATATTGACCCTTGTGGGACCCCAATGTTAAAGTAAAGAGAGTCCGACTGAGTGTCCCCCAGACGAACCCTTCGACTTCTGTTTGTCAGATAGGAATACATCCAACTAATGGCTTCAGTGGACACATTAAGGGAGGATAGTTTGGATAGGAGGACCTCATGATTCACAGTATCAAAGGCCTTTTTAAGATCTAAAAAGACTGCACTGACGTTACCACCTATATCCAGTTTAGATTTAATGCACTCCAGAAAATAGCAATTGGGTGTTTCAGTAGAATGGGTAGTTCTGAATCCAAATTGCATTTGATGTATGGAGTTGCCCTGATTGAGGTGATCAGTCAGATGATCAGCCACCATCTTTCAGCTACTTTTGATAAGACTGGAAGAATGCTTATAGGTCGGTAATTTTCCACCAGTGTTGGGTCACCAGATTTTAAAACAGGTATCACTGCAGCAGACTTCCAAGCGTTGGGGAAAATCCGATATTTGATGGACAGATTGACTTGACGTACAATCAGAGGCAATCAGAGAATATTTTTTGTCTCTTCAGGAATACAGTGTCTAGACCAAACCCATCTTATGTTCTAGAGCTCCTGAAGAAGTATATCCTGTCCGCTGCTGACGCTGAGATTTCAGGAATTCTAAATATTAGTTTATTATTATCCATGGGCGTGAGAACTGTGGTCTTGGTTGAACATCTTTGATCCAGTTCCCTGACAGAGTCAACAAAAAAATTGTTAAAGGTGGTGGATATGAAATTGGAGTCTTCAATTAGAATTCCATTAACCTTTAATTCAGGATGTTTTTTTTGTTGACTTTTCAGCTCCTCTCCCTGTTAGTTTGTTGAGAGTTTCCCAAATCACTTTCCCATTTCCTTTTGCTTCATTGATCACGGAGGAATAACTATTTTTTTTTCTTACCACCTTATTTCTCAGTGATGTAAATATAAGTCTGTCATTATTCTGACCAGACTTCAGAGCTTTTTTCAAGGAAAGATCCAGTTCTCCCATCTGTCTCCAGAGGTCCTCGTTGAGCCATGGTAGAGAGGTTTTTCGTCTTGGCTTACGTTGACATTTCCTGGTAAAAGTGGTATACACTTTGTCAATAGCTGACAGAAACGTTCTGTATCCAGACTCTGGATCTTCATTGCTTAACAGATCAGACCAGTCAATTTGACTTATAGCTGCATCGTAGTTACTCTGTTCACTTTTAAGTATTTTTTTATCGTACTGTTGCACATTAATATGGTTCTTAAATCTCTTTTTAGTGAGCTTTCTAACCACCAATGTAACATTGTGGTCAGATATGCCAGTTAGTAAGTTAATGGACTTAGTTATTCGATCAGGTCTGTTAGTGAACTCCAGATCAATTTGAGTCTGGGATGTCTGTGTTACTCTGGTTGGTCCTTGTATTAGTTGAGTCAGGTTAAATTGGTCTGTGATCTGAGTTTTTTCCTTCAAGTTTTGTTTATATTGAAATCGCCCATGAAGATGATCTCCTTCTTATGATCACATTCTTTAAGCATGTCATTTGGATGGTGATAAAACGAGATATCAGATGTTGGTGGTCGATATAATCCAATAATAGTGAGAGACATATGAGGGGAGAGGAAGACATTCAGCCCCAGTCATTCAAGGTCATTGGCATGTTTCCATATGATACGATTGCATTTAATGTTATCTTTCATGTACATAAGCAATTCTCCCCCTCTGCCCTCTCCCCTGTCCCTCCTGAATATGGAATATCCAGGGACATTAAAAGGCAGAAATAGAAGATTTCTTCAGCCATGTCTCAGAGAAACCTAAAAGAAATCAAAATTAGAGTCATTCAATAAATGTTCTACCTGTTCACTCTTAGAAATAATGCTACGGATATTCAGATTACCTCCTAATATTCCTCTAGGCTTGGAACTAGTGTCACAGAGCATTTTAGCCTGATTAACGGTTTGAAAAAGTTTCATGGCACAATATTTTCTAATAGTTGGGTTAAGGGAACTGAGTTTCTGTCTCGAAGGCGGGTTTAGTTTGGGACATGTGTCAAGAGTTTGTATAAAATGAGATTATCTGCAGATTGCTCATTCTCTTGAAAAGCCATGCTAGTGACAGAGGACATGCTCACATACACAGAATGTCCTCTGAACCAGATAATATAGGCTACACAAATATAGATTATTTCAATCATTCATCAATGATCAGTCTGGATGGCTCATTAGGGGGCCTTTCCTCCACTTCTCCCTGAACTACATCCTCCATATCAGCTTTTTTTGACTGCAGGTGACCTAACTCCAGACTCTGATGGGGAGCTTGGTACCCTGGGTCGCTTGTGTGTAGATTGATGAGGGGATTTTTAAAAAAATCAATTTTAGAATAAGGCTGTAATGTAACAAAATGTGGAAAAAGTCAAGGGATTTGAATACTTTCCGACGGCACTGTCTGTCTGTCTAATTAATAGTGAAGTGAGAGAGACAGAGAGAGAGAGAGAGAGAGAGACAGAGACAGAGACAGAGAGAGAGAGAGAGAGAGAGAGAGAGAGAGAGAGAGAGAGAGAGAGACAGAGAGAGAGAGAGAGAGACAGAGAGAGAGAGAGAGAGAGAGACAGAGAGAGAGAGAGAGAGAGAGAGAGAGAGAGAGAGAGAGAGAGAGAGAGAGAGAGAGAGAGAGAGAGAGAGAGAGAGAGGGTGGGTGTCTGTAGTGGACAGTAATATTTATCATGTATGATACTATAAATACCTCTCATGTGACTCATAATAAGACTAGGCACTCAGCCTATTCAACTGTTAATCTGACTCCATAAAGATGATTAGTAATATGCAAGAGACTATGGTTGAGTTACAGTAACAGGCTATCAAGAAATATCTGAGAATGGATTCTAAATACAAGTGGATTTAATGACCTTGTAAAACGAATGGATTCACATATAAGGCATAAAACACTACAAGGCATTATTCTAAGCATGGTCAGAGAGAGAGAAATCATAGCCTGAAAGAAAGAATATCGCAACACAGCAGATCAGGAACACAGAAGAGATAGAACAATGAAGGCCCTTTATTAAGCATCTGAGATGTTTGGATTCAAAACCTGAGCTGTTGACCAATAGTATTACTGTAAAATTAACTTCCAATCAAATATCAGACCTACATGATGTAACCTCTGATTATCAGAGATGAGACAATGGGGGTTGGAGAGACCAACACAGAGAACGCTGAATTCCTAAGACAACACATAACAAGTTATTGCATAAAGTTGATAAGAAGAGTCACTTCTGTGGCTGGGCTGCCCAACATTACATTTACATTTTACATTTTAGTCATTTAGCAGACGCTCTTATCCAGAGCGACGTACAGTTAGTGAATACATATTTTTTTTATACTGGCCCCCCGTGGGAATCGAACCCACAACCCTGGCGTTGCAAACGCCATGCTCTAACAACTGCGCTACATCACTGCCGGCCATTCCCTCCCCTACCCTGGACGACGCTGGGCCAATTGTGCGCCGCCCATGAGTCTCCCGGTCGCGGCCGGCTGCGACAGAGCCTGGATTCGAACCAGGATCTCTAGTGGCACAGTTACCACTACGATGCAGTGCCTTAGACCACTGCGCCACTCAGGAGTGTCTGTCTAATTAATAGTGATGAGGAGAGAGCGACCGAGCAGAGTAGATGTCTGTCTAATTAATAGTGATGAGGAGAGAGAGGCTGAGAGCAGAGTAGATGTCTGTCTAATTAATAGTGATGAGGATAGAGAGGCTGAGAGCAGAGTAGATGTCTGTCTAATTAATAATGATGAGGAGAGAGAGAGCAGAGTAGATGTCTGTCTAATTAATAGTGATGAGGAGAGAGGCTGAGAGCAGAGTAGATGTCTGTCTAATTAATAGTGATGAGGAGAGAGCGACCGAGCAGAGTAGATGTCTGTCTAATTAATAGTGATGAGGAGAGAGAGGCTGAGAGCAGAGTAGATGTCTGTCTAATTAATAGTGATGAGGAGAGCGAGGCTGAGAGCAGAGTAGATGTCTGTCTAATTAATAGTGATGAGGAGAGAGAGAGAGCAGAGTAGATGTCTGTCTAATTAATAGTGATGAGGAGAGAGAGGCTGAGAGCAGAGTAGATGTCTGTCTAATTAATAGTGATGAGGAGAGAGAGAGAGCAGAGTAGATGTCTGTCTAATTAATAGTGATGAGGAGAGAGAGAGAGCAGAGTAGATGTCTGTCTAATTAATAGTGATGAGGAGAGAGAGGCTGAGAGCAGAGTAGATGTCTGTCTAATTAATAATGATGAGGAGAGAGAGGCTGAGAGCAGAGTAGATGTCTGTCTAATTAATAGTGATGAGGAGAGAGAGGCTGAGAGCAGAGTAGATGTCTGTCTAATTAATAGTGATGAGGAGAGAGAGGCTGAGAGCAGAGTAGATGTCTGTCTAATTAATAGTGATGAGGAGAGAGAGAGAGCAGAGTAGATGTCTGTCTAATTAATAGTGATGAGGAGAGAGAGGCTGAGAGCAGAGTAGATGCCTGTCTAATTAATAGTGATGAGGAGAGAGAGGCTGAGAGCAGAGTAGATGTCTGTCTAATTAATAGTGATGAGGAGAGAGAGGCTGAGAGCAGAGTAGATGTCTGTCTAATTAATAGTGATGAGGAGAGAGAGGAGAGCAGAGTAGATGTCTGTCTAATTAATAGTGATGAGGAGAGAGAGGCTGAGAGCAGAGTAGATGTCTGTCTAATTAATAGTGATGAGGAGAGAGAGGCTGAGAGCAGAGTAGATGTCTGTCTAATTAATAGTGATGAGGAGAGAGAGAGAGCAGAGTAGATGTCTGTCTAATTAATAGTGATGAGGAGAGAGAGAGAGCAGAGTAGATGTCTGTCTAATTAATAGTGATGAGGAGAGAGATACTGAGCAGAGTAGCACCACAAACAGTTTCCTCTGACACCCAGGACAGGGCTGGGCCAGAGAGACAGACCCACCAAGCACCACCCAGTCCCAGGTACAGGACAGGGCTGGGCCAGAGAGACAGACCCACCAAGCACCACCCAGTCCCAGGTAAAGGACAGGGCTGGGCCAGAGAGACAGACCCACCAAGCACCACCCAGTCCCAGGTACAGGACAGGGCTGGGCCAGAGAGACAGACCCACCAAACACCACCCAGTCCCAGGTACAGGACAGGGCTGGGCCAGAGAGACAGACCCACCAAGCACCACCCAGTCCCAGGTACAGGACAGGGCCAGAGAGACAGACCCACCAAGCACCACCCAGTCCCAGGTACAGGACAGGGCTGGGCCAGAGAGACAGACCCACCAAGCACCACCCAGTCCCAGGTACAGGACAGGGCTGGGCCAGAGAGACAGACCCACCAAGCACCACCCAGTCCCAGGTAAAGGACAGGGCTGGGCCAGAGAGACAGACCCACCAAGCACCACCCAGTCCCAGGTACAGGGCAGGGCTGGGCCAGAGAGACAGACCCACCAAGCACCACCCAGTCCCAGGTACAGGACAGGGCTGGGCCAGAGAGACAGACCCACCAAGCACCACCCAGTCCCAGGTACAGGACAGGGCTGGGCCAGAGAGACAGACCCACCAAACACCACCCAGTCCCAGGTACAGGACAGGGCTGGGCCAGAGAGACAGACCCACCAAGCACCACCCAGTCCCAGGTAAAGGACAGGGCTGGGCCAGAGAGACAGACCCACCAAACACCACCCAGTCCCAGGTACAGGGCAGGGCTGGGCCAGAGAGACAGACCCACCAAGCACCACCCAGTCCCAGGTACAGGACAGGGCTGGGCCAGAGAGACAGACCCACCAAGCACCACCCAGTCCCGGGTACAGGACAGGGCTGGGCCAGAGAGACAGACCCACCAAGCACCACCCAGTCCCAGGTACAGGACAGGGCTGGGCCAGAGAGACAGACCCACCAAGCACCACCCAGTCCCAGGTACAGGACAGGGCTGGGCCAGAGAGACAGACCCACCAAGCACCACCCAGTCCCAGGTACAGGACAGGGCTGGGCCAGAGAGACAGACCCACCAAGCACCACCCAGTCCCAGGTACAGGACAGGGCTGGGCCAGAGAGACAGACCCACCAAGCACCACCCAGTCCCAGGTACAGGACAGGGCTGGGCCAGAGAGACAGACCCACCAAGCACCACCCAGTCCCAGGTACAGGACAGGGCTGGGCCAGAGAGACAGACCCACCAAGCACCACCCAGTCCCAGGTACAGGACAGGGCTGGGCCAGAGAGACAGACCCACCAAGCACCACCCAGTCCCAGGTACAGGACAGGGCTGGGCCAGAGAGACAGACCCACCAAGCACCACCCAGTCCCAGGTACAGGACCGCCTCACTGAGGGAGAAGAGGACCTGAGACCTCTCTTCTTTCAGGCTACTAATCATCTTGTCTTATGGGGGAAATCTTTCTCTCTCTCTCTCTTTGTCAAGCAACACCAGAGGGCGTAGTATTCCTGCTCCACAACTTCAGAGTGTAACAGGACTTTAGTCCTCTGCTCCACAACTTCAGAGTGTAACATGACTTTAGTCCTCTGCTCCACAACTTCAGAGTGTAACAGGACTTTAGTCCTCTGCTCCACAACTTCAGAGTGTAACAGGACTTTAGTCCTCTGCTCCACAACTGTTTACCCGACGGCAGGTCATTCCCTTTATAGGGCCAAAAGATGTCTGGTCAAAAGTAGAGGACTATGTAGGGGATTAGGTATTTCTAAGTATCTCTGTCTCTAGGTTGAGTCTGCTCTCAACAACAGTTAGTTCCTGCGAGAGAGAGAGACCGAGAGAGAGAGAGAGACCGAGAGAGAGAGAGACCGAGAGAGAGAGAGACCGAGAGAGAGAGAGAGACCGAGAGAGAGAGACCGAGAGAGAGAGAGAGAGAGACCGAGAGAGAGAGAGAGAGACCGAGAGAGAGAGAGACCGAGAGAGAGAGAGACCGAGAGAGAGAGACCGAGAGAGAGAGAGAGAGACAGAGAGAGAGAGACCGAGAGAGAGAGAGAGAGACCGAGAGAGAGAGAGAGAGAGAGAGACCGAGAGAGAGACCGAGAGAGAGAGAGAGACCGAGAAAGAGAGAGAGACAGAGAGAGAGAGCAGAGAGAGAGAGAGAGACGAGAGAGAGACAGAGAGAGAGAGAGAGAGAGAGAGAGAGAGAGAGAGAGAGAGAGAGACCGATAGAGTGAGAGACCGAGAGAGGGACAGAGAGAGTGAGCGAGAGGAGAGTGAGAACATATCTGACCCGTGGGTTCTGTTCCCTCCCAAAAAAATGGAGACTGACCTAGTTCTGAACATGGCTGCTGCTGTTGACCCTCTACCAGCTTGCTTCCCAAATGGCACCCTATTGACTATATAGAGCACAACCCAAGGTTTAGGGTTGGTTATCAGCTTCTTACCCGTCTTGGACAGGACTCCGTTCCCCTTGGCCACTCCTACGTACACCAGGACAGAGACGATGTCGGACACCTCCATGTGGAGGTTAGCTGTCCCAAAGTCCTGCTCCTGAGACGCTGCCACTCCTACAGGGTAAGAGAAGGAAGCTTCAGCATATTGTTGTTGTGTATTCAAGGCTTCCATAGATAATCAGAGCTCTATTAGTAGGCATTGGACTCAGACTAAACCAGATATCTTGCTTTCATTTTAAGTCCAGTGTTCATGTTCCATTTGTGCTTTGTTAAGTTTGAATGAAACATACATATTGATGCTATAGCATTGACAGTGATTTGAGGCCTGTTCATTGTTAAATGAGCGCATGTACCATATGCACAGCAGAGGCGTGGTCCGAGGTCTGGGCGTACGAAGAAGCTGGGTAGATGAGAGGCCAGGTTGAGGTTCCCCTCAGGGTCACAATACTCAGGCAGGGGCAGATTCCTCATCAGGTCATCATACCTACACACACACAGAGAGACAGACAGAGAGAGACAGAGAGACAGACAGAGAGACAGAGACACACAGAGACAGACAGAGAGACACAGAGAGAGAGAGACACACAAACACACAGACACACACAGAGAGACAGACAGAGAGACACAGAGAGAGAGACAGAGAGAGAGACAGACAGAGAGACAGACAGAGAGACACAGAGAGAGAGACAGAGAGACACACAGAGAGACAGAGAGACACACAGAGAGACAGAGAGACACACAGAGAGACAGAGAGACAGACAGAGAGACAGACAGAGACACACACAGAGAGAGACAGACAGAGAGAGACAGAGAGAGAGACAGACAAACAGTGTTATATAGCTGGACCTACTAGACAGTGTTATATAGCTGGATCTACTGGACCTACTAGACAGTGTTATATAGCTGGATCTACTGGACCTACTAGACAGTGTTATATAGCTGGACCTACTAGATAGTGTTATATAGCTGGATCTACTGGACCTACTAGACAGTGTTATATAGCTGGATCTACTGGACAGTGTTATATAGCTGGATCTACTAGACAGTGTTATATAGCTGGACCTACTAGACAGTGTTATATAGCTGGATCTACTAGACAGTGTTATATAGCTGGATCTACTAGACAGTGTTATATAGCTGGATCTACTGGACAGGTTTATATAGCTGGATCTACTGGACAGGTTTATATAGCTGGATCTACTGGACAGGTTTATATAGCTGGATCTACTGGACCTACTGCCCAGACAAACCAGTAGATAGTAGAGAATCCCCATGACTATGACTGTCTGCTTGGCTATGATGAGTTGGCCTTGACCTACCTGGAAGGCATGAGGGCCATGAACTCCTCTCCTGATGGCCAGTCCTTCAGCCTGTACACTATGGTGTCTCCGTCTTTAGACTTGGGTCGCTCTGAGAGTTGGGGAGGGAACACAGGTGAGAACACAGGATCGTTTAGTAAGATTATAGATAGGGAAAGATGCTTTCCTCTAAACATAATCAATACATTGGTATTATTACTAATATTGTCAATTACAACATACACTACATGACCAAAAGTATTTGGACACCTGCTCGTTGAACATCTCATGGCCACTAATATAGAGTTGGTCCCTCCTTTGCTGCTATAACAGCCTCCACTCTTCTGGGAAGGCTTTCCACTAGATGTTGGAACATTGCTATAGGGACTTGCTTCCATTCAGCCAGTGAGGTCGGGCACTGATGTTGGGCGATTAGGCCTTGTTCGCAGTCGGCGTTCCAATGCATCCCAAAGGTGTTCTATGAGGTTGAGGTCAAGAGCTCTGTGCAGGCAAGTTAAGTTCTTGCACACCGATCTCGACAAACCATTTCTGTATGGACCTTGCTTTGTGCACGAGGGCATTGTCTTGCTGAAACTATTGCCACAAAGTTGGAAGCACAGAATCGTCTAGAATGTCATTGTATGCTGTAGCGTTAAGATTTCCCTTCACTGGAACTAAGGGGCCTAGCCCGAACCATGAAAAACAGCCCCAGACCATTATTCCTCCTCCACCAAACTTTACAGTTGGCACTATGCATTGAGGCAGGTAGCGTTCTCCTGGCTTCCGCCAAACCCAGATTTGTCCGTCGGACTGCCAGATGGTGAAGCGTGATTCATCACTCCAGAGAACGCGTTTCCACTGCTCCAGAGTCCAATGGCGGCGAGCTTTACACCACTCCAGCCGACGCTTGGGATTGCACATGGTGATCTTAGGCTTGTGTGCGGCTGCTTTGCCATGGAAAATAATTTCATAAAGCTCCCGACGAACAGTTCTTGTGCTGACGTTGCTTCCAGAGGCTGTAAGGCTCTGATTGTTCACAAGAGGTCACAATGTCCTTCTTCTTAGCTGTCCGTGGCTCCAATGACTTGTCATCTAGTCCTGCAGAATAGATTCTTCTTCCTGTCGCTCTTGAAGTTGCGTATTTGAAGATAGGCTAGCCAGCTGTGTTGATGGTCCCCAGTGGGGTGATGAGAGTAGCTTAGTAGGATGGTCCTGCTTAAATTCGCTTTTCTAGATACTTTGCTCAGAACAGCTAATCAGCCGTACCAGTGATTGTCGGGGAGGTGGCTTGTCGTCTCTACCTCGTGTTGATTCAGGGTTAAACGCATTTTGAACGTGAGCAGCAGCTCGTCGTCCTTCTGGTCTCATATGTTGCAACCATTTTTAACGTGTAGCGGCTGCTTCACGTCTTTCTGGTCTAAAGGTTAATTTCTCTACCAAGCTTTTATGAACTCTAGTCGAAAGGGGCGGTTCCGTCAGGCTGACACACCCTCTGACCTCACTCGGGGCGTGGCTACTTACTGTGCAAAAGTTTATAGGAGACAAATTATCTCATGGCTCATAAAATCACATTCCTATCTTAACAAAAATACGTTTGTCACTTTTTATATTTCATATACAACGTAAAGAATGGAGACAAGTTACAGTATTTACTTTATAACAGTTTTAATGACATTACAAAATAACAACCCATATGAAACGATGATTCTTTAGCTCGCCTCTGACCATTCCCCACATTCTCTGTTAGGAATATTTTTCCAATATTCGCTTTAGAACGTGTTAAGAGTTTCGGCGGGAAAAGTCTCTGTAGACAAAGGAACATTCCTGTGTTGATTTGGAGAGGGATGTAGCTGAAAGGTCTAATCCTTGATTTACAACAGGGTGTGAGGTGTCAAAACCCCACAGTTCCCTCTGCGGGTGGGAGGGGGTCTGGTTGAAGCTCCCAGTGCAAACCTGATCTGACTCATTTTGGATCCTCCCAGGACTGTCATGACACCTTCTTTAAAGGTATTTGAATGTTTGGTTTGTTAAATGTGATACGCTGTGTATAACGTCAATTTTTTTAGTTCACTCCGCTAATTGAGTCATCTCTCTCCATGCCGCTTTCGACACAGACCTAGCCCCACACAGACTTAGCCCAACCCCCGTCACTCAAGGAGCATATTTGTTGTTGCTTGACCACGAGACACTTGCATTCAGTCTGCAATGTCACTGCAGCATAAGCAACAATGTTGATGACAACGATGCTGTTCCCACTTTGCTTCTTAATATAAACCCACTAGTGTTCTTTAATTACACTATTAGTTTGTGTTTCTTACATCTGCAAACAGCAGATGTTTGTCTTTTCTTAATAAGTTGGGCCTAAATCCTGTTAGCCGCTAATGCTACTCGCTAGTTAGCTGGCTAGCTAGCTAATAAATGTACTGCGTCAGAGCAAACGTAACTAGCTAATGTACACAGCCTGGTAATACCAGTGATGGTGTAGGTCTAGATCAGCATGTTGTTCAGGCAACAGTATCTTCTAAATCAAAGAGGAATACGCGAAGCATGAATATCTTTGCAAACATGAAGTAGCTAAGAGAAAACATTTCATGTAGCCAAAGATTATAGGGTCCCCTAGGAAACACTTATCAACACTTTGGTTCCTACCTGGTCACAATAACTCCTCCCTGGCATTTTCATTTGTTGATATGTCAAACAATACTGTATTCAAAGTGCCCACCATTATATTCTTACTATAGAATTAGAATAATCATTCTATTTCCATGATTCCAACAGTTCACCCAATTGTTTTTCTCTGAATCGCAAGTCAAATCGCAGTTGCAACGTTTGGTTAAAAGTACGGCCTGGATCGTATGCCCATCTCATGCAGCCCTAAGAGGGACTGTGGAAATGATCTCAAATGAGGGAAAGAAATGGATGAAAATGATGAAAATGCAGATTTTTGGGGGGGGGGGTTGAAGTTGAATTTTACAGTGTAAAACAATTAGAATGGAGAAAGACCCATTGAAATCACTTAGAATGTATGCGTTGCCACCCTAGGGTCACGCACGACTCATAAAGCGAATTTAGAACTTTTATTATTCAAAAACATAAAATACCGTCAAATACCATTAAAAATGTGAAAAATACTGTGATGTGTGCGCCATTCAGAGGGTGAATGGGCAAGAAACAATATTTAAGTGCCTTTCTAACGGGGTATGGTAGTAGGTGCCAGGCGCATCAGTTTGTGTCAAGAACTGCAAAACTGCTGGGTTTTTCACGCTCAACAATTCCCCTTGAACAGTGCATTCGGAAAGTATTCAGACCCCTTTACTTTTTCCACATTCTGTTAAGTTACAGCCTTATTCTAAAATGAAATCTACCGCAAATAGTTTTTTCCCCTCATCAATATACACAGAATAACCCATAATGACAAAGCAAAAACAATTTTTTTTTGCAAATGTATTACAAATAAAACATTGAAATATCACATTTACATAAGTATTCAGACCATTTACTCAGTACTTTCTTGAAGCACCTTTGGCAGCGATTACAGCCTTGAGTCTTCTTGGGTATGACGCTACAAGCTTGGCACACCTGTATTTGAGGAGTTTCTCCCATTCTTCTCTGCAGATCCTCTCAAGCTCTGTCAGGTTGGATGGGGAGCGTTGCTGCTCAGGTCTCTCCAGAGATGTAAGTCGATCAATAACCAGATACATTATAAAGGCTACTCACTGGTGAGGTCCTCGATCAATAACCTGATACATTATAAAGGCTACTCACTGGTGAGGTCCTCGATCAATAACCAGATACATTATAAAGGCTACTCACTGGTGAGGTCCTCGATCAATAACCAGATACATTATAAAGGCTACTCACTGGTGAGGTCCTCGATCAATAACCTGATACATTATAAAGGCTACTCACTGGTGAGGTCCTCGATCAATAACCAGATACATTATAAAGGCTACTCACTGGTGAGGTCCTCGATCAATAACCAGATACATTATAAAGGCTACTCACTGGTGAGGTCCTCGATCAATAACCAGATACATTATAAAGGCTACTCACTGGTGAGGTCCTCGATCAATAACCAGATACATTATAAAGGCTACTCACTGGTGAGGTCCTCGATCAATAACCAGATACATTATAAAGGCTACTCACTGGTGAGGTCCTCGATCAATAACCAGATACATTATAAAGGCTACTCACTGGTGAGGTCCTCGATCAATAACCTGATACATTATTAAGGCTACTCACTGGTGAGGTCCTCGATCAATAACCAGATACATTATTAAGGTTACTCACTGGTGAGGTCCTCGATCAATAACCAGATACATTATTAAGGCTACTCCCTGGTGAGGTCCTCGATCAATAACCAGATACATTATAAAGGCTACTCACTGGTGAGGTCCTCGATCAATAACCAGATACATTATAAAGGCTACTCACTGGTGAGGTCCTCGATCAATAACCTGATACATTATAAAGGCTACTCACTGGTGAGGTCCTCGATCAATAACCAGATACATTATAAAGGCTACTCACTGGTGAGGTCCTCGATCAATAACCTGATACATTATAAAGGCTACTCACTGGTGAGGTCCTCGATCAATAACCAGATACATTATAAAGGCTACTCACTGGTGAGGTCCTCGATCAATAACCAGATACATTATAAAGGCTACTCACTGGTGAGGTCCTCGATCAATAACCTGATACATTATAAAGGCTACTCACTGGTGAGGTCCTCGATCAATAACCAGATACATTATAAAGGCTACTCACTGGTGAGGTCCTCGATCAATAACCTGATACATTATAAAGGCTACTCACTGGTGAGGTCCTCGATCAATAACCAGATACATTATAAAGGCTACTCACTGGTGAGGTCCTCGATCAATAACCAGATACATTATAAAGGCTACTCACTGGTGAGGTCCTCGATCAATAACCAGATACATTATAAAGGCTACTCACTGGTGAGGTCCTCGATCAATAACCAGATACATTATAAAGGCTACTCACTGGTGAGGTCCTCGATCAATAACCAGATACATTATAAAGGCTACTCACTGGTGAGGTCCTCGATCAATAACCAGATACATTATAAAGGCTACTCACTGGTGAGGTCCTCGATCAATAACCAGATACATTATAAAGGCTACTCACTGGTGAGGTCCTCGATCAATAACCTGATACATTATAAAGGCTACTCACTGGTGAGGTCCTCGATCAATAACCAGATACATTATAAAGGCTACTCACTGGTGAGGTCCTCGATCAATAACCTGATACATTATAAAGGCTACTCACTGGTGAGGTCCTCGATCAATAACCAGATACATTATAAAGGCTACTCACTGGTGAGGTCCTCGATCAATAACCTGATACATTATAAAGGCTACTCACTGGTGAGGTCCTCGATCAATAACCTGATACATTATAAAGGCTACTCACTGGTGAGGTCCTCGATCAATAACCTGATACATTATAAAGGCTACTCACTGGTGAGGTCCTCGATCAATAACCAGATACATTATAAAGGCTACTCACTGGTGAGGTCCTCGATCAATAACCTGATACATTATAAAGGCTACTCACTGGTGAGGTCCTCGATCAATAACCAGATACATTATAAAGGCTACTCACTGGTGAGGTCCTCGAAGCCGTCCCAGAACTCCTTGATTCCAGAGTTAGAGATAACTCCATCTTTACAGTTGAGCAGGTCTCCCTGGTGGTCAGCAAACTCCTGGTTGAAGCTCTCAGCCTTCCACAGAGCTGCATTCAGAGGCTTATGGAGCCCGGACACCAGGACAGGCTGGAGAATACAACCAGTACAGTAGTTGGGTTAACATTTCAACGTTCTAACGACATCAGGATTTTATTTTTCACAAAATTAAAAATGACAGTGTAGTTATCACAAAACGACCGTTAACAGGTCCTGATCATCATCATAAAGGGACACGTTAGTAGGACGAGATATGCATCTTTTCAAATGATTTCCCACGGATATAAAGCGTTCCGTACGTCATGGTCGTTAACGGTTGGAAACATGGCAGAGAGTGACATAGGGAAGAAACAGCAGCCTAGTCCTGTATGGCAATACTTTGAGAAGTTAGATGAGAAGGTGGTGAAATAAATGCAAACTTTGCAAGGTGGAATTGAGCTGCAATGGCAGTACAGGTGAAATGCGTAACCATCTGAAAGGGAGTCACCATGACACCCAACCTGTTGTTGGCAGCAATACAATGAGGGAGGAAGTGAGAAAATCACAGCACTGATTACAGAAAGGATTGGAGTTGATATGCAGCCATTATCAACGGTAGAGGAGGATTGGAGTGGATATGCAGCCATTATCAACGGTAGAGGAGGATTGGAGTGGATATGCAGCCATTATCAACGGTAGAGGAGGATTGGAGTTGATATGCAGCCATTATCAACGGTAGAGGAGGATTGGAGTGGATATGCAGCCATTATCAACGGTAGAGGAGGATTGGAGTTGATATGCAGCCATTATCAACGGTAGAGGAGGATTGGAGTTGATATGCAGCCATTATCAACGGTAGAGGAGGATTGGAGTTGATATGCAGCCATTATCAACGGTAGAGGAGGATTGGAGTTGATATGCAGCCATTATCAACGGTAGAGGAGGATTGCAGTGGATATGCAGCCATTATCAACGGTAGAGGAGGATTGGAGTGGATATGCAGCCATTATCAACGGTAGAGGAGGATTGGAGTGGATATGCAGCCATTATCAACGGTAGAGGAGGATTGGAGTGGATATGCAGCCATTATCAACGGTAGAGGACGTCGGCTTCACTGCCCTGATGACATGTCTACAACCAGACTACAACATGCCATGTCGAAAAACTGACGGCCTGGATGGAGAAGTACAAAGCACCAGCTCTCAGACACCACGGACGTCTATGGACATGCTGTTATACATGACTGCACTGAGCCATCACATTGATGAGAATACACAGAGAATAACGTTACTAATAGACAGCAACACAGGCTGGTGACAACACAGAGAATAACGATACTAACAGACAGCAACACAGGCTGGTGACAACACAGAGAATAATATTACTAACAGACAGCAACACAGGCTGGTGACAACACAGAGAATAACGTTACTAACAGACAGCAACACAGGCTGGTGACAACACAGAGAATAATATTACTAACAGACAGCAACACAGGCTGGTGACAACACAGAGAATAATATTACTAACAGACAGCAACACAGGCTGGTGACAACACAGAGAATAACGTTACTAACAGACAGCAACACAGGCTGGTGACAACACAGAGAATAACGTTACTAACAGACAGCAACACAGGCTGGTGACAACACAGAGAATAATATTACTAACAGACAGCAACACAGGCTGGTGACAACACAGAGAATAATATTACTAACAGACAGCAACACAGGCTGGTGACAACACAGAGAATAATATTACTAACAGACAGCAACACAGGCTGGTGACAACACAGAGAATAATATTACTAACAGACAGCAACACAGGCTGGTGACAACACAGAGAATAACGTTACTAACAGATCAATATGAAGGAAGGGTGCTGACAGTAGAGCACAGAGCAGCAGAAGATAGCAGGAGGAGCAGTAGAGGAGAGAATAGCCCCGTGTCAGCTGGCCGAGACGGAACAAAGGCTGAGAGAGTAGAGGAGAGAATAGCCCCGTGTCAGCTGGCCGAGACGGAACAAAGGCTGAGAGAGTAGAGGAGAGAATAGCCCGTGTCAGCTGGCCGAGACGGAACAAAGGCTGAGAGAGTAGAGGAGAGAATAGCCCCGTGTCAGCTGACCGAGACGGAACAAAGGCTGAGAGAGTAGAGGAGAGAATAGCCCCGTGTCAGCTGGCCGAGACGGAACAAAGGCTGAGAGAGTAGAGGAGAGAATAGCCCCGTGTCAGCTGACCGAGACGGAACAAAGGCTGATAGAATAAAGAGAGTCCAGTCTCCACAGCTGCTCTCTATACAGCCCAGTCTCCTCTCTATACAGCCCAGTCTCCTCTCTATACAGCCCAGTCTCCTCTCTATCCAGCCCAGTCTCCTCTCTATACAGCCCAGTCTCCTCTCTATCCAGCCCAGTCTCCTCTCTATACAGCCCAGTCTCCTCTCTATACAGCCCAGTCTCCTCTCTATACAGCCCAGTCTCCTCTCTATACAGCCTAGTCTCCTCTCTATACAGCCCAGTCTCCTCTCTATACAGCCCAGTCTCCTCTCTATCCAGCCCAGTCTCCTCTCTATACAGCCCAGTCTCCTCTCTATACAGCCCAGTCTCCTCTCTATCCAGCCCAGTCTCCTCTCTATACAGCCCAGTCTCCTCTCTATACAGCCCAGTCTCCTCTCTATACAGCCCAGTCTCCTCTCTATACAGCCCAGTCTCCTCTCTATCCAGCCCAGTCTCCTCTCTATACAGCCCAGTCTCCTCTCTATACAGCCCAGTCTCCTCTCTATACAGCCCAGTCTCCTCTCTATACAGCCCAGTCTCCTCTCTATACAGCCCAGTCTCCTCTCTATACAGCCCAGTCTCCACAGCTGCTCTCTATACAGCCCAGTCTCCCTCTCTATACAGCCCAGTCTCCTCTCTATACAGCCCAGTCTCCTCTCTATACAGCCCAGTCTCCTCTCTATACAGCCCAGTCTCCTCTCTATACAGCCCAGTCTCCTCTCTATACAGCCCAGTCTCCTCTCTATACAGCCCAGTCTCCTCTCTATACAGCCCAGTCTCCTCTCTATACAGCCCAGTCTCCTCTCTATACAGCCCAGTCTCCTCTCTATACAGCCCAGTCTCCTCTCTATACAGCCCAGTCTCCCTCTCTATACAGCCCAGTCTCCTCTCTATACAGCCCAGTCTCCTCTCTATACAGCCCAGTCTCCTCTCTATACAGCCCAGTCTCCTCTCTATACAGCCCAGTCTCCACAGCTCCTCTCTATACAGCCCAGTCCCCTCTCTATACAGCCCAGTCTCCTCTCTATACAGCCCAGTCTCCTCTCTATACAGTCCAGTCTCCACAGCTGCTCTCTATACAGCCCAGTCCCCTCTCTATACAGCCCAGTCTCCTCTCTATACAGCCCAGTCTCCACAGCTGCTCTCTATACAGCCCAGTCTCCACAGCTCCTCTCTATACAGCCCAGTCTCCTCTCTATACAGCCCAGTCTCCTCTCTATACAGCCCAGTCTCCTCTCTATACAGCCCAGTCTCCTTTCTATACAGCCCAGTCTCCACAGCTGCTCTCTATACAGCCCAGTTTCCACAGCTGCTCTCTATACAGCCCAGTCTCCTCTCTATACAGCCCAGTCTCCTCTCTATACAGCCCAGTCTCCTCTCTATACAGCCCAGTCCCCTCTCTATACAGCCCAGTCTCCTCTCTATACAGCCCAGTCTCCACAGCTCCTCTCTATACAGCCCAGTTTCCTCTCTATACAGCCCAGTCTCCTCTCTATACAGCCCAGTCTCCTCTCTATACAGCCCAGTCTCCTCTCTATACAGCCCAGTCTCCACAGCTGCTCTCTATACAGCCCAGTCTCCACAGCTCCTCTCTATACAGCCCAGTCTCCTCTCTATACAGCCCAGTCTCCTCTCTATACAGCCCAGTCTCCTCTCTATACAGCCCAGTCTCCTCTCTATACAGCCCAGTCTCCACAGCTGCTCTCTATACAGCCCAGTTTCCACAGCTGCTCTCTATACAGCCCAGTTTCCACAGCTGCTCTCTATACAGCCCAGTCTCCTCTCTATACAGCCCAGTCTCCTCTCTATACAGCCCAGTTTCCACAGCTGCTCTCTATACAGCCCAGTCTCCACAGCTGCTCTCTATACAGCCCAGTCTCCTCTCTATACAGCCCAGTCTCCTCTCTATACAGCCCAGTCTCCTCTCTATACAGCCCAGTCTCCTCTCTATACAGCCCAGTCTCCTCTCTATCCAGCCCAGTCTCCTCTCTATACAGCCCAGTCTCCTCTCTATACAGCCCAGTCTCCTCTCTATACAGCCCAGTCTCCTCTCTATACAGCCCAGTCTCCACAGCTGCTCTCTATACAGCCCAGTCTCCTCTCTATACAGCCCAGTCTCCTCTCTATACAGCCCAGTCTCCACAGCTCCTCTCTATACAGCCCAGTCTCCTCTCTATACAGCCCAGTCTCCTCTCTATACAGCCCAGTCTCCTCTCTATACAGCCCAGTCTCCTCTCTATACAGCCCAGTCTCCTCTCTATACAGCCCGGTCTCCTCTCTATACAGCCCGGTCTCCTCTCTATACAGCCCAGTCTCCTCTCTATACAGCCCAGTCTCCTCTCTATACAGCCCAGTCTCCTCTCTATACAGCCCAGTCTCCTCTCTATACAGCCCAGTCTCCTCTCTATACAGCCCAGTCCCCTCTCTATACAGCCCAGTCCCCACAGCTCCTCTCTATACAGCCCAGTCTCCTCTCTATACAGCCCAGTCTCCTCTCTATACAGCCCAGTCTCCTCTCTATACAGCCCAGTCTCCTCTCTATACAGCCCAGTCTCCTCTCTATACAGCCCAGTCTCCTCTCTATACAGCCCAGTCTCCTCTCTATACAGCCCAGTCTCCACAGCTCCTCTCTATACAGCCCAGTCTCCACAGCTGCTCTCTATACAGCCCAGTCTCCTCTCTATACAGCCCAGTCTCCTCTCTATACAGCCCAGTCCCCTCTCTATACAGCCCAGTCTCCTCTCTATACAGCCCAGTCTCCTCTCTATACAGCCCAGTCTCCACAGCTGCTCTCTATACAGCCCAGTCTCCTCTCTATACAGCCCAGTCTCCTCTCTATACAGCCCAGTCTCCACAGCTGCTCTCTATACAGCCCAGTCTCCTCTCTATACAGCCCAGTCCCCACAGCTGCTCTCTATACAGCCCAGTCTCCTCTTACAGCCAGTCTCCTCTCTATACAGCCCAGTCTCCTCTCTATACAGCCCAGTCTCCTCTCTATACAGCCCAGTCTCCCTCTCTATACAGCCCAGTCTCCTCTCTATACAGCCCAGTCTCCTCTCTATACAGCCCAGTCTCCTCTCTATACAGCCCAGTCTCCTCTCTATACAGCCCAGTCTCCTCTCTATACAGCCCAGTCTCCTCTCTATACAGCCCAGTCTCCCTCTCTATACAGCCCAGTCTCCTCTCTATACAGCCCAGTCTCCTCTCTATACAGCCCAGTCTCCTCTCTATACAGCCCAGTCTCCTCTCTATACAGCCCAGTCTCCTCTCTATACAGCCCAGTCTCCTCTCTATACAGCCCAGTCTCCTCTCTATACAGCCCAGTCTCCTCTCTATACAGCCCAGTCTCCTCTCTATACAGCCCAGTCTCCTCTCTATACAGCCCAGTCTCCACAGCTGCTCTCTATACAGCCCAGTCTCCTCTCTATACAGCCCAGTCTCCTCTCTATACAGCCCAGTCTCCTCTCTATACAGCCCAGTCTCCACAGCTGCTCTCTATACAGCCCAGTCTCCACAGCTGCTCTCTATACAGCCCAGTCTCCTCTCTATACAGCCCAGTCTCCTCTCTATCCAGCCCAGTCTCCTCTCTATACAGCCCAGTCTCCTCTCTATACAGCCCAGTCTCCTCTCTATCCAGCCCAGTCTCCTCTCTATACAGCCCAGTCTCCTCTCTATACAGCCCAGTCTCCTCTCTATACAGCCCAGTCTCCTCTCTATACAGCCCAGTCTCCTCTCTATACAGCCCAGTCTCCTCTCTATACAGCCCAGTCTCCTCTCTATACAGCCCAGTCTCCTCTCTATACAGCCCAGTCTCCACAGCTGCTCTCTATACAGCCCAGTCAGAGACATAGCAACAATGAGTGCTGCATACAGTGGTGCAGTAGGACAAATATTCAACATGCAGTGTATCTCCACTTCTCCACCAACTAACTGATATAGAAATTAAAATATATACAGGTTAAAAGTAATGACTAAATGTTCCACCCTTAAATATAGTTGTGAAATGTTTTTGTTTTAAGTATGATTAGTACTTTTTTAGTAGTGACTAATTATTACACTCCGAAACTATGTGAGATGTGTTAGAATCTACTACCTGGTAATGTGTGAGTGTAGGACCAGTAAAGATTATGACATTGTGTTACTATTTAGCAACGTGAGTAAGAGTTAGACCGGATGGCAAAGAAGAAGGAGAACTGTTAAACATGGTGCAGAATATTGTGAGAACGGCGATAACTGAGGAATGAAGGGAGTAGAGAGACTATGATAAGAACATGTATGTGTATGTGTATGTGTGTGTGTGTGTGTGTGTGTGTGTGTGTGTGTGTGTGTGTAAACTGATGGTCAGGAGAGCAGTTTTAAAGTGGAAAACTACAGCCCGCCTACAGAGGGGTGGGATTTTCGTATGACGTGTGCGTATAAAAATATGTACGACCATTTTGTGGCAGAATTCTCAATGAATAAAGATCTCTGAATAATGCAACTGGGAGCTCTGTCCGTTTCTGATCCAAAAGCCTTACAACCTTTTGGGAGACACACAGAGACACTGAAATAGTTAGTTAATACATTCTCTTAACAGCTTGGTCCTTCGAGCCGGATTCCAATACCTGCCTCTGTCATTCCAGGTAACTCTGAAAACCGTAGACGGGCGAATGATACATTCGTAAATAGAAAGTCCTGCCCTTTGACATTAAGGGTTAAAACAGGCCAGAGGACACCTGATTAATGACAGAGACGGTGACGGAATCCAAACCTACATTGAATCTCGGCTGCAAGGAAAAGGTCAGTAGTCTTTATTCATTAATTGGTGAAATTGATTTGAGAACTTGCTAAAATAAATAATAATAATAATAATAATAATAATATGCCATTTATCAGACGCTTTTATCCAAAGCGACTTACAGTCATGCGTGCATACATTTTTGTGTATGGGTGGTCCCGGGGATCGAACCCACTACCTTGGCGTTACAAGCGCCGTGCTCTACCAGCTGAGCTACAGAGGACCACTAATTGACTGAAGGTTAAACGTCATAATTTAAAGTAGCAAATTGATCAATGCGTAGCCAATTTAAAGTGAAATGTTGGTGGGTCCGTAAAGATTCACGGTAATAGGCCATTACCAAAATAAACTACCCTGTATTCAGAGAACCTGTAGTAGATTATAGAACAGTCAACAACATAATCCGGGATAAAGAAATACAGTGAAAGTAATGTGTGAAGACAAGGTTAATATAACTGAGTACATTTGGACGGTTTAGATCACTAGGAGAGGGAGAACCCATTTCTGTTGTATGAGACTGTCAGGAATTGTCAAGATTACATTTGAGGGGATAAATTCCTCTGTAACGTTATGAGATAATTCTGGGGGACTAGTCAAGACTACCTATACAGGGAGGGGTGATTCCAGGTGTTGTACTTGTTATATAGAAGAGGTGGCTAAGGGATTTTTAACAGTACCAACCATGGGGGGCAAATCCTCACAAGAGGTCCCAGAATTTACTGGGGACGAGAAATACATGGAAATGCGAGACAAACGAAATGTGTATTATGGACCTAATTGGAGAAAGAAATATGGCTTTACTGGGCGACTTGATGTAATTAAACTGGAATCCATGATTTAAAAAATGCATGTAAATTGTGGTAATGATCTAAAGAAACAGAAAAGAGAGGGCTAGATACAGCCAAGGTGTGGCCCTCTGAGTCTCGAAAGAGAGAGGAGGGTCAGAGAAGGAAAAAGGAAGTCAGAAAGGAAGGTCTAAGATAGAACCCACAGCTCCCCCTGTAGAACGGGTTGGATCCAGATTATACCCCTCCTTGGCAGATTAGGCCTGGAGGGATAATCCAGACAATTAGGTAGTGTTGGTGAGGGGAAGGGTGCCACAGCAGGCTGCCGTTTTGGAGTTTCCACCCCCTTACCAGAACCAAGGGGAAGCTGAGGGAGCACAGAGGGGGGTTGAGGATAAGGCAAAGGAAGATAGTACAGTTGAGGTTCTAACGACTTTTTTTTGGAACAACAGCAGCAACCCAATTGGTCATTGCAGAAATTAGAAAGAGAGAGAGAGAGACGGAAAGAGAAGGCTAAGAAAGTAACTAGAGTATTGGGGTACAATAGGGGGGTCAAGGGACCGAAGGGGGGAAGACCCAGGCCCCTGAGGACACTGGGACCCCCCACAACAAATGGTCCAGTTAGGAGCTGAGCTCAGGAGGGAGTCAGTATGAGTCAGGAGATGAGAGTAGGAGGGGGCAGTACCCACTGATAGCCTTACCTAATCTATTGGCAGGGAATGAAGGGGCCCCAGCGACCTTAGATGTATACAGGCCATGAACACAGAGGAACGTGGCCCTAGCGGTAGAAGGAACGACCCACCCCAAAACAGGAATAGTAAGGTTTGGGCTGCCGTTAGAGGGCAGTGGGTTTCAGGGGATGCCCAGAAAGACACTGAAATAGTTAGTTAATAAATTCTCTTACCACTAACAGCACTGGAGATGAAACTAGTGACGGAGGAACTAGAGACTAACTGACCTGTCCCTGTCTCCAACACTCTCTGAACAGCTTCCTGTTGCCAGGGTGTCGGTGGTCTTTGAGCCAGAGCAGTCTGCGTTCATACAACCAGCAGTGGGGGATGTCAGCGTGGAGCTGCAGGGTCTTCTCTAGCTTGGCTACAGGAGGGTCCTCTGTCCCAGTGTTAGGGTTAGGACCTGTCCCAGTCCCAGTGTTCGGGTTAGGACCTGTCCCAGTCCCAGTGTTCGGGTTAGGACCTGTCCCAGTCCCAGTGTTCGGGTTAGGACCTGTCCCAGTCCCAGTGTTCGGGTTAGGACCTGTCCCAGTCCCAGTGTTCGGGTTAGGACCTGTCCCAGTCCCAGTGTTCGGGTTAGGACCTCTCCCAGTCCCAGTGTTCGGGTTAGGACCTCTCCCAGTCCCAGTGTTAGGACCTGTCCCAGTCCCAGTGTTCTGGGTTAGGACCTGTCCCAGTCCCAGTGTTAAGGTTAGGACCTGTCCCAGTCCCAGTGTTAAGGTTAGGACCTGTCCCAGTCCCAGGCTGCTTCTTCCTCTCTGTCTTCATCTCCCTCTCCTCTGTAGTTGTGCTGGTCGCCTCCAGCTTCAGACTCAGCTTGGCTCCTCGGCTGGCAGGGATTTTGTTCTCAACCACGGATGCTATGATGTCATCCAGGATGTTGGGCATGCTACGGCCACTCTTCCCCGTCTGGAGAGAGGAGATATAGCATTAGAACGTATGGATCAGTATGGAGAAATAATACAACATCATGATATACATCAGAGAAGATCCCATCAGTCTATGAGAGAGACCAGGGGTGTGGACCAGCTGTGTGTTAAGGGATCCCATCAGTCTATGAGAGAGACCAGGGGTGTGGACCAGCTGTGTGTTAAGGGATCCCATCAGTCTATGAGAGAGACCAGGGGTGTGGACCAGCTGTGTGTTAAGGGATCCCATCAGTCTATGAGAGAGACCAGGGGTGTGGACCAGCTGTGTGTTAAGGGATCCCATCAGTCTATGACAGAGACCAGGGGTGTGGACCAGCTGTGTGTTAAGGGATCCCATCAGTCTATGACAGAGACCAGGGGTGTGGACCAGCTGTGTGTTAAGGGATCCCATCAGTCTATGAGAGAGACCAGGGGTGTGGACCAGCTGTGTGTTAAGGGATCCCATCAGTCTATGAGAGAGACCAGGGGTGTGGACCAGCTGTGTGTTAAGGGATCCCATCAGTCTATGAGAGAGACCAGGGGTGTGGACCAGCTGTGTGTTAAGGGATCCCATCAGTCTATGAGAGAGACCAGGTGTGTGGACCAGCTGTGTGTTAAGGGATCCCATCAGTCTATGAGAGAGACCAGGTGTGTGGACCAGCTGTGTGTTAAGGGATCCCATCAGTCTATGAGAGAGACCAGGGGTGTGGACCAGCTGTGTGTTAAGGGATCCCATCAGTCTGAGAGAGACCAGGGGTGTGGACCAGCTGTGTGTTAAGGGATCCCATCAGTCTATGAGAGAGACCAGGTGTGTGGACCAGCTGTGTGTTAAGGGATCCCATCAGTCTATGAGAGAGACCAGGTGTGTGGACCAGCTGTGTGTTAAGGGATCCCATCAGTCTATGAGAGAGACCAGGTGTGTGGACCAGCTGTGTGTTTTAAAGGACAAGCAATTCTTGTTTGTTTTTATTCCCACCATACAGGAAGATAATGGTGGACTGTGTCTCTCTGTCCCAGCCACGTACCTGTGCTGCGGTGGAGTATACAGGAGCGAAGGCCATGCCAGCATCAGTAGAGCCCAGACGTAGTTTACCAGCGGTGGTAGTCAGGAGGTCCCTTAGAGTAGAGGCCTGTTCTGTGATGTTAGACACCAGACTACTGACATCATGATGCCTGTTAGACACCAGACTACTGACATCATGATGCCTGTTCGACACCAGGCTGCTGACATCATGATGCCTGTTCGACACCAGGCCAGAGGCTTTACAGTGGAGAGACTCCAGGGCGCTGACATCATGATGCCTGTTCGACACCAGGCCAGAGGCTTTACAGTGGAGAGACTCCAGGGTGCTGACATCATGATACTCCTTCACCACCTTACCCAGAGGAGATTCCTTGTTTTCTATACCAGAGACAAGAAAACATTATCATCACACACCAGTTACAACTGACCTCATCTATCACAAGTTAACACATAATCCATCATGACACTATCAAAATAATGACAGAAATATGTATGAATCCACAACACAGCAACACACCAGTTACAATACACCTCAACTACCAAAGACTGCTGTCCAAACAGGAAAGGAAATGGATAGATATAATAATCCAGTATCTACAGTGGGGAGAACAAGTATTTGATAAACTGCCGATTTTGCAGGTTTTCCTACTTACAAAGCATGTAGAGGTCTGTAATTTTTATCATAGGTACACTTCAACTGTGAGAGACGGAATCTAAAACAAAAATCCAGAAAATCACATTGTATGATTTTTAAGTAATTAATTTGCATTTTATTGCATGACATAAGTATTTGATCACCTACCAACCAGTAAGAATTCCGGCTCTCAAAGACCTGTTAGTTTTTCTTTAAGAAGCCCTCCTGTTCTCTACTCATTATCTGTATTAACTGCACCTGTTTGAACTCGTTACCTGTATAAAATACACCTGTCAACACACTCAATCAAACAGACTCCAACCTCTCCACAATGGCCAAGACCAGAGAGCTGTGTAAGGACATCAGGGATACAATTGTAGACCTGCACAAGGCTGGGATGGGCTACAGGACAATAGGCAAGCAGCTTGGTGAGAAGGCAACAACTGTTGGCGCAATTATTAGAAAATGGAAGAAGTTCAAGATGACGGTCAATCACCCTCGGTCTGGGGCTCCATGCAAGATCTCACCTCATGCGGCATCAATGATCATGAGGAAGGTGAGGGATCAGCCCAGAACTACACGGCAGGACCTGGTCAATGACCTGAAGAGAGCTGGGACCACAGTCTCAAAGAAAACCATTAGTAACACACTACGCCGTCATGGATTAAAATCCTGCAGCGCACGCAAGGTCCCCCTGCTCAAGCCAGCGCATGTCCAGGCCCGTCTGAAGTTTGCCAATGACCATCTGGATGATCCAGAGGAGGAATGGGAGAAGGTCATGTGGTCTGATGAGACAAAAATAGAGCTTTTTGGTCTAAACTCCACTCGCCGTGTCTGGAGGAAGAAGAAGGATGAGGTACAACCCCAAGAACACCATCCCAACCGTGAAGCATGGAGGTGGAAACATCATTCTTTGGGGATGCTTTTTTTTTGCAAAGGGGACAGGACGACTGCACCGTATTGAGGGGAGGATGGATGGGGCCATGTATCGCGAGATCTTGGCCAACAACCTTCTTCCCTCAGTAAGAGCATTGAAGATGGGTCGTGGCTGGGTCTTCCAGCATGACAACGACCCGAAACACACAGCCAGGGCAACTAAGGAGTGGCTCCGTAAGAAGCATCTCAAGGTCCTGGAGTGGCCTAGCCAGTCTCCAGACCTGAACCCAATAGAAAATCTTTGGAGGGAGCTGAAAGTCCGTATTGCCCAGCGACAGCCCCGAAACCTGAAGGATCTGGAGAAGGTCTGTATGGAGGAGTGGGCCAAAATCCCTGCTGCAGTGTGTGCAAACCTGGTCAAGACCTACAGGAAACGTATGATCTCTGTAATTGCAAACAAAGGATTCTGTACCAAATATTAAGTTCTGCTTTTCTGACGTATCAAATACTTATGTCATGCAATAAAATGCAAATTAATTACTTAAAAATCATACAATGTGATTTTCTGGATTTTTGTTTTAGATTCCGTCTCACACAGTTGAAGTGTACCTATGATAAAAATTACAGACCTCTACATGCTTTGTAAGTAGGAAAACCTGCAAAATCGGCAGTGTATCAAATACTTGTACTCCCCACTGTGTATGCTGCTGGTAGCCTGACAAGTACACAAACTAGACAAACACTTAGAGGAAAGTTCTCAGCGGGCCAGGCTAACAGTCAGATTGACCAGCAAACAAAGTGCAGAGTGTCATGTTGAAATCAAATCAAATTTTATTGGTCACATACACGTGTTTAGCAGATGTTATAGCAGGTGTAGCGAAATGCTTGTGCTTCTAGCTCCGACAGTGCAGTAATATCTAACAAGTAATATCTAACCATTTCACAACACATACCCAATACACACAAACCTAAGTAAGGAAATAATTAAGAATATATACAGTACCAGTCAAAAGTTTGGACACATCTACCCTTTCAAGGGTTTTTCTTTATTTTTACTATTTTCTACATTGTAGAATAATAGTGAAGACATCAAAACTATGAAATAACACATATGGAATCATGTAGTAACCAAAAAAGTGTTAAACAAATCAAAATACATTTTATATTTGAGATTCTTCAAATAGCCACCCTTTGCCTTGATGACAGCTTTGCACATGCTTGGCATTCTCTCAACCAGCTTCCCCTGTAATGCTTTTCCAACAGTCTTGAAGGAGTTCCCACATATGCTGAGCACTTGTTGGCTGCTTTTCCTTCACTCTGCCGTCCGACTCATCCCAAACCATCTCAATTGGGTTGATGTCGGGGGATTGTGGACGCCAGGTCATCTGATGCAGCACTCCATCACTCTCCTTCTTGGTAAAATAGCCCTTACACAGCCTGGAGGTGTGTTGGGTCATTGTCCTGTTGAAAAACAAATGATAGTCCCACTAAGCCCAAACCAGATGGGATGGCGTATCGCTGCAGAATGCTGTGGTAGCCATGCTGGTTAAGTGTGCCTTGAATTCTAAATAAATCAGACAGTGGCACCAGCAAAGCACCCCCACACCATAACACCTCCTCCTCCATGCTTTACGGTGGGAAATACACATGCGGAGATCATCCGTTCACCCACACCGCTTCTCACAAACACACGGAGGTTGGAACCAAAAATCTCAAATTTGGACTCCAGACCAAAGGACAAATTTCTACCGGTCTAATGTCCATTGCTTGTGTTTCTTGGCCCAAGCAGGTCTCTTCTTCTTATTGGTGTCCGTTAGTAGTGGTTCTTTGCAGCAATTCGACCATGAAGGCCTGATTCACACAGTCCCCTCTGAACAGTTGATGTTGAGATGTCTGTTACTTCAACTCTGTGAAGCATTTATTTGGGCTGCAATTTCTGAGGCTGGTAACTCTAATGAACTTATCCTCTGCAGCAGAGGTAACTCTGGGTCTTCCATTCCTGTGCCAGTCCTCACGACTGCACTTGAAGAAACGTTCAAAGTTCTTGACATTTTCTGTATTGACTGACCATGTCTTAAAGTAATGATGGACTGTCGTTTCTCTTTGCTTATTTGAGCTGTTCTTGCCATAATATGGACTTGGTATTTTACCAAATAGGGCTATCTTCTGTATACCTCCCCCCTACCTTGTCACAACACAATTGATTGGCTCAAATGCATTAAAAACACAAATTAACTTTTAACAAGGCACACCTGTTAATTGAAATGCATTCCAGGTGACTACCTCATGAAGCTGGTTGAGAGAATGCCAAGAGTGTGCAAAGCTGTCATCAAGGCAAAGGGTGGCTACATGATTCCATATGTGTTATTTCATAGTTTTGATGTCTTCACTATAATTCTACAATGTAAAAAATAGTAAAAATAAAGAAAAACCCTTGAAAGAGTAGATGTGTCCAAACTTTTGACTGGTAGTGTACATATATGGACGAGCGATGACAGAGCGACATGGACTATGAGTAGAATACAGTAGAATAGTATAGAATCCAGTTATTGTGTAGTAGTCCAGATCTCTCTCTCCGCTGTGTGTGTCTGAGCTAGTGTGATGCGCGTTCTCTCTCTCCCCTGTACCTTTCTTTTCCTCCCGTGACTTCTGTTCAGCTAGGTCAGCCAGGAAGTGGAGAGGGCTCTGGGACTCAGGGGGAGTCAGTTTGGAGTCAGAGGAGGTGTCTGAGGCAGGGCTGGAGCCTCCGTTAGTCTCAGCTTTACCCTGACTGGGGTTCAGCTGCCCAGGCTCTGTCTTCACGTTACACAGAGAGATCTTGTTGCTGTGGTTTAACACGTTCTGGAGGACCTGACCAGGAGAGACAGTGGAGAGACAGGTCAACAACACGTCACAGACAGAGGTCTATATTCCAGAGGTCTAACCAGTCTACATTACTGAGCTAACAGACAGAGGTCTATATTCCAGAGGTCTAACCAGTCTACATTACTGAGCTAACAGACAGAGGTCTAGATTCCAGAGGTCTAACCAGTCTACATTACTGAGCTAACAGACAGAGGTCTAGATTCCAGAGGTCTAACCAGTCTACATTACTGAGCTAACAGACAGAGGTCTAGATTCCAGAGGTCTAACCAGTCTACATTACTGAGCTAACAGACAGAGGTCTAGATTCCAGAGGTCTAACCAGTCTACATTACTGAGCTAACAGACAGAGGTCTATATTCCAGAGCAGGACAGAGGATAAATCACAGCGTTTGGCAGTACTGGAAACAAGAAGCTGAGTCCCAAATACCACCTTATCCCCATGTAGTGAATATGGTACCAGAGGGCTCTGGTCAAAAATAGTGCACTATGTAGTAAATAGGGAGCTATTTGGGACGCGTGAGAAACAGAGCGGCAGCAGCAGCGTAGTTCCATACCTGAGAGACTCCGTTGATAGCAGGCAGCTTGTTGAGGATGGTGTTGTGTTTCCCAGTACAGACACAGTGGGACTTGATGCTGTATTTCTCCCTGAACATATGCATGGCGCTCACCAGGTCTGTCAGAACTACAGAGCAGAAACAAACCCAACCACTATTCATTATTACACAGTTCTGTCTGCATGTACAGGTACATTGTGTTATTGTCAGAGAAGAACAATGGAAAACTACGTATGAAAATAAAACTGTGAAACCAAGTCAAATAAAATAAAGTCTGCTTCTCTGGCTTCAGAACCCAGTGTATGTTTCTAGTTTACATATCAAACTTCCAGTTCCTCCAGCAAGCCTTAATCACACTGACACAGTAGAACCACTGAAACACCGTAGGCTTTGTCAGTGCTCTCCAGACCTCCTCTGTTATTCAGAGCAGTCGGACTTTAGGGGGGCTAGCCCATGTGTGCGTCCCAAACAGCAACATATTCCCTATATAGGGCACCAGGAAGGGAATAGGAAACCTTTTCAGACGCAGCTTTTAGTTTGATCTGTGGACTGTGTCCTATGTTGTACTTTAACTGTGTTGTAACTGAGTCCTGTGTTGAGTTGTAGTTTAACTCTGTGTTGTAACTGAGTCCTGTGTTGAGTTGTAGTTTAACTCTGTGTTGTAACTGAGTCCTGTGTTGAGTTGTACTTTAACTGTGTTGTAACTGAGTCCTGTGTTGAGTTGTAGTTTAACTCTGTGTTGTAACTGAGTCCTGTGTTGAGTTGTAGTTTAACTCTGTGTTGTAACTGAGTCCTGTGTTGAGTTGTAGTTTAACTCTGTGTTGTAACTGAGTCCTGTGTTGAGTTGTAGTTTAACTCTGTGTTGTAACTGAGTCCTGTGTTGAGTTGTAGTTTAACTCTGTGTTGTAACTGAGTCCTGTGTTGAGTTGTAGTTTAACTCTGTGTTGTAACTGAGTCCTGTGTTGAGTTGTAGTTTAACTCTGTGTTGTAACTGAGTCCTGTGTTGAGTTGTAGTTTAACTCTGTGTTGTAACTGAGTCCTGTGTTGAGTTGTAGTTTAACTCTGTGTTGTAACTGAGTCCTGTGTTGAGTTGTAGTTTAACTCTGTGTTGTAACTGAGTCCTGTGTTGAGTTGTACTTTAACTGTGTTGTAACTGAGTCCTGTGTTGAGTTGTAGTTTAACTCTGTGTTGTAACTGAGTCCTGTGTTGAGTTGTAGTTTAACTCTGTGTTCTAACTGAGTCCTGTGTTAAGTTGTAGTTTAACTCTGTGTTGTAACTGAGTCCTGTGTTGAGTTGTAGTTTAACTCTGTGTTGTAACTGAGTCCTGTGTTGAGTTGTAGTTTAACTCTGTGTTGTAACTGAGTCCTGTGTTGAGTTGTAGTTTAACTCTGTGTTGTAACTGAGTCCTGTGTTGAGTTGTAGTTTAACTCTGTGTTGTAACTGAGTCCTGTGTTGAGTTGTACTTTAACTGTGTTGTAACTGAGTCCTGTGTTGAGTTGTAGTTTAACTCTGTGTTGTAACTGAGTCCTGTGTTGAGTTGTAGTTTAACTCTGTGTTCTAACTGAGTCCTGTGTTAAGTTGTAGTTTAACTCTGTGTTGTAACTGAGTCCTGTGTTGAGTTGTAGTTTAACTCTGTGTTGTAACTGAGTCCTGTGTTGAGTTGTAGTTTAACTCTGTGTTGTAACTGAGTCCTGTGTTGAGTTGTAGTTTAACTCTGTGTTGTAACTGAGTCCTGTGTTGAGTTGTAGTTTAACTCTGTGTTGTAACTGAGTCCTGTGTTGAGTTGTAGTTTAACTCTGTGTTGTAACTGAGTCCTGTGTTGAGTTGTAGTTTAACTCTGTGTTGTAACTGAGTCCTGTGTTAAGTTGTAGTTTAACTCTGTGTTGTAACTGAGTCCTGTGTTGAGTTGTAGTTTAACTCTGTGTTGTAACTGAGTCCTGTGTTGAGTTGTAGTTTAACTCTGTGTTGTAACTGAGTCCTGTGTTGAGTTGTAGTTTAACTCTGTGTTGTAACTGAGTCCTGTGTTGAGTTGTAGTTTAACTCTGTGTTGTAACTGAGTCCTGTGTTAAGTTGTAGTTTAACTCTGTGTTGTAACTGAGTCCTGTGTTGAGTTGTAGTTTCCCTTCTCCTCCTAGCTGAATAATGAAAGCTATTTCAGCCCTGGCTGAGGTCCAGACAGAGAGAGAGGAACAGAAAGCATTGGTTAACCCTGGCTGAGGTCCAGACAGAGAGAGGGGAACAGAAAGCATTGGTTAACCCTGGCTGAGGTCCAGACAGAGAGAGAGGAACAGAAAGCATTGGTTAACCCTGGCTGAGGTCCAGACAGAGAGAGAGGAACAGAAAGCATTGGTTAACCCTGGCTGAGGTCCAGACAGAGAGAGGAACAGAAAGCATTGGTTAACCCTGGCTGAGGTCCAGACAGAGAGAGAGGAACAGAAAGCATTGGTTAACCCTGGCTGAGGTCCAGACAGAGAGAGAGGAACAGAAAGCATTGGTTAACCCTGGCTGAGGTCCAGACAGAGAGAGAGGAACAGAAAGCATTGGTTAACCCTGGCTGAGGTCCAGACATAGAGAGAGGGGAACAGAAAGCATTGGTTAACCCTGGCTGAGGTCCAGACAGAGAGAGGAACAGAAAGCATTGGTTAACCCTGGCTGAGGTCCAGACAGAGAGAGGAACAGAAAGCATTGGTTAACCCTGGCTGAGGTCCAGACAGAGAGAGGAACAGAAAGCATTGGTTAACCCTGGCTGAGGTCCAGACAGAGAGAGGGGAACAGAAAGCATTGGTTAACCCTGGCTGAGGTCCAGACAGAGAGAGAGGAACAGAAAGCATTGGTTAACCCTGGCTGAGGTCCAGACAGAGAGAGGAACAGAAAGCATTGGTTAACCCTGGCTGAGGTCCAGACAGAGAGAGAGGAACAGAAAGCATTGGTTAACCCTGGCTGAGGTCCAGACAGAGAGAGAGGAACAGAAAGCATTGGTTAACCCTGGCTGAGGTCCAGACAGAGAGAGGGGAACAGAAAGCATTGGTTAACCCTGGCTGAGGTCCAGACAGAGAGAGAGGAACAGAAAGCATTGGTTAACCCTGGCTGAGGTCCAGACAGAGAGAGAGGAACAGAAAGCATTGGTTAACCCTGGCTGAGGTCCAGACATAGAGAGAGGGGAACAGAAAGCATTGGTTAACCCTGGCTGAGGTCCAGACAGAGAGAGGAACAGAAAGCATTGGTTAACCCTGGCTGAGGTCCAGACAGAGAGGAACAGAAAGCATTGGTTAACCCTGGCTGAGGTCCAGACAGAGAGAGGAACAGAAAGCATTGGTTAACCCTGGCTGAGGTCCAGACAGAGAGAGGGGAACAGAAAGCATTGGTTAACCCTGGCTGAGGTCCAGACAGAGAGAGAGGAACAGAAAGCATTGGTTAACCCTGGCTGAGGTCCAGACAGAGAGAGAGGAACAGAAAGCATTGGTTCCTACCAGT
>NC_059192.1:88789004-88826504 GCF_020615455.1 Coregonus clupeaformis
TATCCCTAGAACAAACACTAGTCCTAGAACAAACACTAGCCCTAGAACAAACACTAACCCTAGAACAAACACTAGCCCTAGAACAAACACTATCCCTAGAACAAACACTAACCCTAGAACAAACACTATCCCTAGAACAAACACTATCCCTAGAACACTATCCCTAGAACAAACACTATCCCTAGAACAAACACTAGCCCTAGAACAAACACTAGTCCTAGAACAAACACTAGCCCTAGAACAAACACTATCCCTAGAACAAACACTAACCCTAGAACAAACACTATCCCTAGAACAAACACTATCCCTAGAACACTAACCCTAGAACAAACACTAGCCCTAGAACAAACACTATCCCTAGAACACTAACCCTAGAACAAACACTAGCCCTAGAACACTATCCCTAGAACAAACACTAGTCCTAGAACAAACACTAGTCCTAGAACAAACACTAGTCCTAGAACAAACACTAGCCCTAGAACAAACACTATCCCTAGAACAAACACTAGTCCTAGAACAAACACTATCCCTAGAACAAACACTATCCCTAGAACACTATCCCTAGAACAAACACTAGTCCTAGAACAAACACTATCCCTAGAACAAACACTAACCCTAGAACAAACACTATCCCTAGAACAAACACTATCCCTAGAACACTATCCCTAGAACAAACACTAGTCCTAGAACAAACACTAACCCTAGAACAAACACTATCCCTAGAACAAACACTAGCCCTAGAACAAACACTATCCCTAGAACAAACACTAGCCCTAGAACAAACACTATCCCTAGAACAAACACTAACCCTAGAACAAACACTAACCCTAGAACAAACACTAGCCCTAGAACAAACACTATCCCTAGAACAAACACTAGCCCTAGAACAAACACTAGCCCTAGAACAAACACTATCCCTAGAACAAACACTAACCCTAGAACAAACACTATCCCTAGAACAAACACTATCCCTAGAACAAACACTAACCCTAGAACAAACACTAACCCTAGAACAAACACTATCCCTAGAACAAACACTAGTCCTAGAACAAACACTATCCCTAGAACAAACACTATCCCTAGAACACTATCCCTAGAACAAACACTAGTCCTAGAACACTAACCCTAGAACAAACACTATCCCTAGAACAAACACTAGCCCTAGAACAAACACTATCCCTAGAACAAACACTATCCCTAGAACAAACACTAACCCTAGAACAAACACTATCCCTAGAACAAACACTATCCCTAGAACACTATCCCTAGAACAAACACTATCCCTAGAACACTAACCCTAGAACAAACACTATCCCTAGAACGAGGAGTCCATTTATCCTGATGAATATCTCCCAACTGGATTGTCCTCCAACCCTGATTCCTCTACTGAGGGTTACATGGCCGGGCTGTGATTCCTCTACTGAGGGTTACATGGCCAGGCTGTGATTCCTCTACTGAGGGTTACATGGCCAGGCTGTGATTCCTCTACTGAGGGTTACATGGCCGGGCTGTGATTCCTCTACTGAGGGTTACATGGCCAGGCTGTGATTCCTCTACTGAGGGTTACATGGCCAGGCTGTGATTCCTCTACTGAGGGTTACATGGCCAGGCTGTGATTCCTCTACTGAGGGTTACATGGCCAGGCTGTGATTCCTCTACTGAGGGTTACATGGCCAGGCTGTGATTCCTCTACTGAGGGTTACATGGCCAGGCTGTGATTCCTCTACTGAGGGTTACATGGCCAGGCTGTGATTCCTCTACTGAGGGTTACATGGCCAGGCTGTGATTCCTCTACTGAGGGTTACATGGCCAGGCTGTGATTCCTCTACTGAGGGTTACATGGCCAGGCTGTGATTCCTCTACTGAGGGTTACATGGCCAGGCTGTGTCTCTAATGGCAATGGCATCCTATTAAATAGTGCACTACTTTGGACCAGAGCCCATAGGGAATGGAGTCCATTTGGGATACAGTGAAATATGGTGAAACTAAATAGTGGTAAACATTGACAGAACTAAAACTAATGTGCTGTGATGTCACAGTGCAGCAGAGCCCTGATCCTGGTGAAGGCCTGACATTGTGAGTGATTAAGAGCCAGAAAATCCTCTTTAATCCAGACTTCTGTTACTGGATTAAACAACCACAGAGAGGATGGATGGATGGAAGCAGGAAATGAAAAAATAGATGTTTTATCTGTAAACTCCCCTGAAGGTCTCCAGGGCCTGATAGCTAAACAAACAAATACGATGTAGGGACCGACTGACTGAGGCAGGTTTCACTGACAGAGACACTAACAGATGGACTGACTGACTGACTGAGGCAGGTTTCACTGACAGAGACAATAACAGATGGACTGACCGACTGACTGACTGAGGCAGGGTTCACTGACAGAGACACTAACAGATGGACTGACTGACTGACTGAGGCAGGGTTCACTGACAGAGACAATAACAGACAGACTGACTGACTGAGGCAGGGTTCACTGACAGAGACACTAACAGATGGACTGACTGACTGAGGCAGGGTTCACTGACAGAGACACTAACAGATGGACTGACTGACTGAGGCAGGGTTCACTGACAGAGACACTAACAGATGGACTGACCGACTGACTGACTGAGGCAGGGTTCACTGACAGAGACACTAACAGATGGACTGACTGACTGACTGAGGCAGGGTTCACTGACAGAGACACTAACAGATGGACTGACTGACTGAGGCAGGGTTCACTGACAGACACAATAACAGATGGACTGACCGACTGAGGCAGGGTTCACTGACAGAGACACTAACAGATGGACTGACTGACTGAGGCAGGGTTCACTGACAGAGACAATAACAGATGGACTGACTGACTGAGGCAGGGTTCACTGACAGAGACAATAACAGATGGACTGACTGACTGAGGCAGGGTTCACTGACAGAGACACTAACAGATGGACTGACTGACTGAGGCAGGGTTCACTGACAGAGACACTAACAGATGGACTGACTGACTGAGGCAGGGTTCACTGACAGAGACACTAACAGATGGACTGACTGACTGACTGACTGAGGCAGGGTTCACTGACAGAGACACTAACAGATGGACTGACTGACTGACTGACTGACTGAGGCAGGGTTCACTGACAGAGACAATAACAGATGGACTGACTGACTGAGGCAGGGTTCACTGACAGAGACACTAACAGACAGACTGACTGACTGACTGAGGCAGGGTTCACTGACAGAGACACTAACAGATGGACTGACTGACTGACTGACTGACTGAGGCAGGGTTCACTGACAGAGACACTAACAGATGGATTGAGGGAGAACGTACACAATGACCTAATAATCTCTGGCTAACCATGTGGCGGCAGAGTGGACTAGCTGAGCAACGCAGGAAAATCAAATCAAATTGTATTTGTCACATGCGCCGAATACTACAGGTGTAGACCTTACAGTGAAAAGCTTACTTACGAGCCCTTAACCAACAATTCAGTTTTAAGAAAGAATACAAAAAAAATTCGCTAAAAAATACAACATAAAATAATACGAAATAAAAGTAACAAATAATTAAAGAGCAGCAGTAAAATAACAGTAGGGAGGCTATATACAGGGGGTACCGGTACAGAGTCAATGTGCGGGGGCACCATTTAGTCCAGGTAATTGAGGTAATATGTACATGTAGGTAGAGTTAAAGTGACTATGCATAGATAATTAACAGAGTAGCAGCAGTGTAAAGGGGGGGGGCAATACAAATAGTCTGGGTTGCCATTTGATTAGATGTTCAGTAGTCTCATGGCTTGGGGGTAGAAGCTGTTTAGAAGCCTCTTGGACCTAGACTTGGTGCTCCGGTAACGCTTGCCATGCGGTAGCAGAGAGAACAGTCTATGACTAGGGTGGTTGGAGCCTTTGACCATTTTTAGGGCCTTCCTCTGACACCGCCTGGTATAGAGGTCCTGGATGGCAGGAAGCTTGGCCCCAGTGATGTACTGGGCCGTACGCACTACCCTCTGTAGTGCCTTGCGGTCGGAGGCAGAGCAGTTGCCATACCAGGCGGTGATGCAACCAGTCAGGATGCTCTCGATAGTGCAGCTGTAGAACCTTTTGAGGATCTGGGGACCCATGCCAAATCTTTTCAGTCTCCTGAGGGGGAATAGGCTTTGTCGTGTGCTCTTCATGACTGTCCTGGTGTGTTTGGACCATGATAGTTTGTTGGTGATGTGGACACCAAGGAACTTGAAGCTCTCAACTTGCTCCACTACAGCCCCGTCGATGAGAATGGGGGCGTGCTCGGTCCTATTCTTTTTCCTGTAGTCCACAATCATCTCCTTTGTCTTGATCACATTGAGGGAGAGGTTGTTATCCTGGCACCACACGGCCAGGTCTCTGACCTCCTCCCTATAGGCTGTCTCGTCTTGTAGGTGATCAGGCCTACCACTGTTGTGTCATCTGCAAACTTAATGATGGTGTTGGAGTCGTGCCTGGCCATGCAGTCATGGGTGAACAGGGAGTACAGGAGGGGACTGAGCACGCACCCCTGAGGGGCCCCCGTGTTGAGGATCAGCGTGGCGGATGTGTTGTTACCTACCCTTACCACCTGGGGGCGGCCCGTCAGGAAGACCAAGATCCAGTTGCAGAGGGAGGTGTTTAGTCCCAGGGTCCTTAGCTTAGTGATGAGCTTTGAGGGCACTATGGTGTTGAACGCTGAGATTAGTCAATGAATAGCATTCTCACATAGGTGTTCCTTTTGTCCAGGTGTGAAAGGGCAGTGTGGAGTGCAATAGAGATTGCGTCATCTGTGGATCTGTTGGGGCGGTATGCAAATTGGAGTGGGTCCAGGGTTTCTGGGATAATGGTGTTGATGTGAGCCATGACTAGACTCAGACAGGGAGAGGTTGAAAATGTCAGTGAAGACACTTGCCAGTTGGTCAGCACATGCTCGGAGTACAGTCGTGGTCAAAAGTTTTGAGAATGATACAAATACTAATTTTCACAAAGTCTGCTGCCTCAGTTTTGATGATGGCAATTTGCATATAGTCCAGAATGTCATGAAGAGTGATCAGATAAATTGCAATTAATTGTAAAGTCCCTCTTTGCCATGAAAATGAAATTAATCCCCCAAAAACATTTCCACTGCATTTCAGCCCTGCCACAAAAGGACCAGCTGCCATCATGTCAGTGATTCTCTCGTTAACACAAGCGAGAGTGTTGATGAGGACAAGGCTGGAGATCACTCTGTCATGCTGATTGAGTTAGAATAACAGACTGGAAGCTTTAAAAAGGAGGGTGGTGCTTGAAATCATTGTTCTTCCTCTGTTAACCATGGTTACATGCAAGGAAACACGTGCCGTCATCATTGCTTTGCACAAAAAGGGCTTCACAGGCAAGGATATTGCTGCTAGGAAGATTGCACCTAAATCAACCATTTATCGGATAATCAAGAACTTCAAGGAGAGAGGTTCAATTGTTGTGAAGAAGGCGTCAGGGCGCCCAAGAAAGTCCAGCAAGCGCCAGGACCGTCTCCTAAAGTTGATTCAGCTGCGGGATCGGGGCACCACCAGTAAAAAGCTTGCTCAGGAATGGCAGCAGGCAGGAGTGAGTGCATCTGCACGCACAGTGAGGCGAAGACTTTTGGAGGGTGGCCTGGTGTCAAGAAGGGCAGCGAAGAAGCCACTTCTCTCCAGGAAAAACATCAGGGACAGACTGATATTCTGCAAAAGGTACAGGGATTGGACTGCTGAGGACTGGGGTAAAGTCATTTTCTCTGATGAATCCCCTTTCCGATTGTTTGGGGCATCCGGAAAACACCTTGTCTGGAGAAGACAAGGTGAGCGCTACCATCAGTGCTGTGTCATGCCAACAGTAAAGCATCCTGAGACCATTCATGTGTGGGGTTGCTTCTCAGCCAAGGGAGTTGGCTCACTCACAATTTTGCCTAAGAACACAGCCATGAATAAAGAATGGTACCAACACATCCTCTGAGTGCAACTTCTCCCAACCATCCAAGAACAGTTTGGTGACGACCAATGCCTTTTCCAGCATGATGGAGCACCTTGCCATAAGGCAAAAGTGATAACTAAGTGGTTCGGGGAACAAAACATTGACATTTTGGGTCCATGGCCAGGAAACTCCCCAGACCTTAATCCCATTGAGAACTTGTGGTCGATCCTCAAGAGGCGGGTGGACAAACAAAAACCCACAAATTCTGACAACCTCCAAGCATTGATTATGCAAGAATGGGCTGCCATTAGTCAGGATGTGTCCCAGAAGTTAATTGACAGCATGCCAGGGCGGATTGCAGAGGTCTTGAAAAAGAAGTGTCAACAATTCAAATATTGACTCTTTGCATAAACTTAAATGTAATTGTCAATAAAAGCCTTTGACACTTATGGAATGCTTGTAATTATTCTTCAATATACCATTGTAACATCTGGCAAAAATATCTTATAACACTGAAGCAGCGAACTTTGTGAAGACCAATACTTGTGTCATTCTCAAAACGTTTGACCATGACTGTACACGTCCTGGTAATCCGTCTGGCCCTGCGGCCTTGTGAATGTTGACCTGTTTAAAGGTCTTACTCACATCGGCTACGGAGAGCGTGATCACACAGTCGTCCGGAACAGCTGATGCTCTCATGCATGTTTCAGTGTTACTTGCCTCGAAGCGAGCATAGAAGTAATTTAGCTCGTCTGGTAGGCTCGTGTCACTGGGCAGCTCGCGGCTGCGCTTCCCTTTGTAGTCTAATAGTTTGCAACCCCTGCCACATCCGACGAGCGTCGGAGCCAGTGTAGTACGATTCAATCTTAGTCCTGTATTGACTCTTTGCCTGTTTGATGGTTCATCGGAGGGCATAGCAGGATTTCTTATAAGCTTCCGGGTTACAGTCCCGTTCCTTGAAAGCGGCAGCTCTACCCTTTAGCTCAGTGCGGATGTTGCCTGTAATCCATGGCTTCTGGTTGGGGTCTGTACGTACAGTCACTGTGGGGACGACGTCATCGATGCACTTATTGATGAAGCCAGTGACTGATGTGGTGTACTCCTCAATGCTATCGGAAGAATCCCGGAACATATTCCAGTCTGTGCTAGCAAAACAGTCCTGTAGCTTAGCAATCTGCTTCATCTGACCACTGGTGCTTCCTGCTTTAGTTTTTGCTTGTAAGCAGGAATCAGGAGGATAGAGTTATGGTCAGATTTGCCAAATGGAGGGCGAGGGAGAGCTTTGTATGCGTCTCTGTGTGTGGAGTAAAGGTGGTCTACAGTTTTATAGATGTAAACTCTCTTGGTAGATAGTGTGGTCTACAGTTTATCATGAGATACTCTACCTCAGGCGAGCCAAACCTCGAGACTTCTTTAGATATCGTTGTTTACAAATATACAGACCGCCACCCCTTGTTTTACCAGAGGCTGCTGTTCTATCCTGCCGATACAGTGTATAACCCACCAGCTGTATGTTATTCATGTCTTCGTTCAGCCACGACTCTGTGAAACATAAGATATTACAGTTTTTAATGTCCCGTTGGTAGGATATACGTGCTTGTAGTTCGTCCACTTTATTATCAGGCGATTGTAAGTTGGCCGATAGTATCGATGGCAAAGGCAGATTAGCCACTCGTCGCCGGCTCCTTACCAGGCACCCCGATCTCCTTCCGCGATATCTCCTTTTCTTTCTACTGAATGATGGAGATGAGGGCCCTGTCGGGTGTCTGGAGCAAATCCCTCTTTTGCCTGACTCATTAAATAAAAATTACTTGTCCAGTTCAAGGTGAGTAATCGCTGTTCTGATGTCCAGAAGCTCTTTTCGGCCATAAGAGACGGTAGCAGCAACATTATGTACAAAATAAGTTACAAACAATGCGAAAAAACACACAAAATAGCACGGTTGGTTAAGAGTCCATAAAACGTCATCCATCATTATCAACACCAGCCGAGAGGCAGAGCAGCCAATCAAATACCACCTAACCAGCGGACCAGCTAATCAGATAACAAAACGAGACTCACCGGCGGAAGTAGTAGAAGCGGCAGAAGACAGGAGAATGAGCGGGCTGCTCCCCCTTCTTGCTGCGGACAACGCGACACTCCCGACACTTCTGCAGGTTGGGGCCGATCTCGGAGCACGAGTCATCCTGCAGGAACGACTCCCCCGTCTGCTTCAGCTTCTTCACCTTTCTCCAGTCCTTCAGCACAGAGCGGGGGATACCATCTGGTACAGGAGGGGACAGAGAGACGGTTACTATGATATCTAATACAGAGACATGATCAGTCCTTCAGCACAGAGCAGGGGATACCATCTGGTACCAGAGGGGACAGAGAGATGGTTAACAACAGGACGTACACAGACCCATTTACTGTAGCTAGAGGTCTTATGTATTTCTCTACACCAGAGTTGAGGTCAATTCAATTTCAACTCATAATGGATATAAAGATCATCATAAAAACGTAACGTTGTGACTATAACTACTGTTCAGGGAGTCGCACTCTCGTGACTTCGAATGAAGAACTAAAATCACGCCTGACAAGGCCAGTGAAATCTGCGCCTCGCTGAAAGCGCCGCCTTCCACAGGTGATAACCCTGAGGCTTGGATTAATTCCTTCAATTCAGTACCGCTCTTCACCAAGCCCAGAACCAGGCGATGCAGGTGTTGGACCTCATTTCCCTGCTTCAGGGAACAGTAGTTATAGTCATAATGTTATGTTCCCTTTCAGTCGATACAACACAACTATGGGGAACAAGAATCCCACCCCAAGCCGGCCCCAGCGGACACTAAATGAAACGGCCCACGGCTGACCACCCAGAACACCCAGACCCCGCAAGATGTGGTAGTCTTGGTATTGTGTTCCACTGAGCTCTGCCTAATGACCCTGTCCCAGCCGTCAACCCACTGGGTGTTCCACTGAGCTCTGCCTAATGACCCTGTCCTCCCAGCTGCCAACCCACTGGGTGTTCCACTGAGCTCTGCCTAATGACCCTGTCCTGTCAACCCACTGGGTGTTCCACTGAGCTCTGCCTAATGACCCTGTCCTGTCCCAGCCGTCAACCCACTGGGTGTTCCACTGAGCTCTGCCTAATGACCCTGTCCTGTCCCAGCCGTCAACACACTGGGTGTTACACTGAGCTCTGCCCGAAAAGCTACTGTAGGAACATTTAAAATGTCCCCCAGAGTCCTCTGAAAAGGAACACTACCTTTATCTGGGCACCAGAGCTCCAATGGCTGCCACTTATACCCAGACAGCCCTCTAGTGGAGGGAGCCCCTGCGGACTGAATAGTAGCAATCAGGTTCGGAGGTAAACCTCCAGCCGTCAAGATTGGACCTCTCAGGGGCCAAGCCCACAGATCGCAAATCTCTGGCCGAGGGAGCCAAATCTGCCTGTGTGCCTGGGACAGCAGATCCCTGCGCAGCGGGAGTTGCCACGGGACCCCGCACAACAGGCAAATGATCTCCGCAAACCAAGGTTGCTTGGGCCAACAGGGAGCCACATGAAATCAACAACAAGCCCTCCAGGCGTACCCACTCCACGTGGGCTAAACCAGCTCCACAGGGGGGGAAATGCGTAAAGGAGAGTCTGAGGCCACTGGTGCTCCAATGCTTCCCAATGGAGTGTCCTGGTCCCTCATTGAGAAAAACTGACAACAAAGGCTGCTGCTTCGCGATGCGTACAGATCTATGTCGGCCCTGCCAAACATTTCCCATATCTGGGAGACCTCCCAGGTGTGTACCCAGCACTCCTGAGAGAGAGGGCCCCACCTGGATAGAAGATCTGCGGCCAAGTTAAGGCAACCGGGGAAATCCGTCGCCCGAAGCGAGAGCATGTGCGCACTGCACCACAGCAATGGGGAGCAAGCCATGGTTAGGAGGGAGAGAGACAGAGTCCCTCCTCATCTGTTGATGTATGCCACCAACACCATAATAATGTCGGTTCTGACCAGCACAACCCGGCCCGACAACAGTGAGAGGAAGCGCCTGAGCACCAGATACATCGTTAGGAGCTCCAGGTACTTGATATGCAGTGTGCTCTGCGCCACAGTCCATACCCCCCAAATCGAGTTGCCTTCGTACCACGCACCCAACCCTCGGAGGGATGCATCTGTCGTGATAACCTTGTGGGATACAACTCAGCCCATGGGAGCCCCCTGACAATAGCAGAGCACTGGGCCAGGGCCCGTAGGCCTGAAGGGGTGGAAGCGACCGGTTAAGGCTGCGAGATGCGTCCAGGTGAGTGGCCAGCCCTCTGTGCTGGAAAGGCTGGGCCAGGGCCCGTAGGCCTGAAGGGGTGGAAGCGACCGGTTAAGGCTGCGAGATGCGTCCAGGTGAGTGGCCAGCCCTCTGTGCTGGAAAGGCTGGGCCAGGGCCCGTAGGCCTGAAGGGGTGGAAGCGACCGGTTAAGGCTGCGAGATGCGTCCAGGTGAGTGGCTAGCCCTCTATGCTGGAAAGGCTGCATCAACAACAGGCCTTCTATCATCCCCAGTGGGCACTGGGACCCAGCCCCAGAGCCCGGACACCCTCTGTTGGGACGGAAAAGTGTGATACGCCAGTGAGTCTAGCCCGAGACCCAGAAGCGAAATGTGCTGAGATAAGAGTCAGACAGATCTTTTTCTGGTTTCTGACGAAGCCTAGAGACTGAATACGGGACAGTATTGGATATGTGTAACACTGCTTGCCCCCACGACGCTGCCGCCAGCAGCCAATCGACTGTAAAAGCCGGCAGCTCATGAGCATTCTGAATTTGTAGACTCTGAAGTGCCCGTAGGTCTAGAATGGGATGCAAAGTAACGTCCCTTTTCGTAACCAGGAAAAACCGGCCTGTACCAGCCATCCTGGATCTCAGACATACAGTGAGGGAAAAAAGTATTTGATCCCCTGCTGATTTTGTACGTTTGCCCACTGACAAATAAATGATCAGTCTATAATTTTAATGGTAGGTTTATTTGAACAGTGAGAGACAGAATAACAACAACAAAATCCAGAAAAACGCATGTCAAAAATGTTATAAATTGATTTGCATTTTAATGAGGGAAATAAGTATTTGACCCCTCTGCAAAACATGACTTAGTACTTGGTGGCAAAACCCATGTTGGCAATCACAGAGGTCAGACGTTTCTTGTAGTTGGCCACCAGGTTTGCACACATCTCAGGAGGGATTTTGTCCCACTCCTCTTTGCAGATCTTCTCCAAGTCATTAAGGTTTCGAAGCTGACGTTTGGCAACTCGAACCTTCAGCTCCCTCCACAGATTTTCTATGAGATTAAGGTCTGGAGACTGGCTAGGCCACTCCAGGACCTTAATGTGCTTCTTCTTGAGCCACTCCTTTGTTGCCTTGGCTGTGTGTTTTGGGTCATTGTCATGCTGGAATACCCATCCACAGCCCATTTTCAATGCCCTGGCTGAGGGAAGGAGGTTCTCACCCAAGATTTGACGGTTCATGGCCCCGTCCATCGTCCCTTTGATGCGGTGAAGTTGTCCTGTCCCCTTAGCAGAAAAACACCCCCAAAGCATAATGTTTTCTCCTCCGTGTTTGACGGTGGGGATGGTGTTCTTGGGGTCATAGGCAGCATTCCTCCTCCTCCAAACACGGCGAGTTGAGTTGATGCCAAAGAGCTCCATTTTGGTCTCATCTGACCACAACACTTTCACCCAGTTCTCCTCTGAATCATTCAGATGTTCATTGGCAAACTTCAGACAGCATGTATATGTGCTTTCTTGAGCAGGGGGACCTTGTGGGCGCTGCAGGATTTCAGTCCTTCACGGCGTAGTGTGTAACCAATTGTTTTCTTGGTGACTATGGTCCCAGCTGCCTTGAGATCATTGACAAGATCCTCCCGTGTAGTTCTGGGCTGATTCCTCACCGTTCTCATGATCATTGCAACTCCACGAGGTGAGATCTTGCATGGAGCCCCAGGCCAAGGAAGATTGACAGTTATTTTGTGTTTCTTCCATTTGCGAATAATCGCACCAACTGTTGTCACCTTCTCACCAAGCTGCTTGCCGATGGTCTTGTAGCCCATTCCAGCCTTGTGTAGGTCTACAATCTTGTCCCTGACATCCTTGAAGAGCTCTTTGGTCTTGGCCATGGTGGAGAGTTTGGAATCTGATTGATTGATTGCTTCTGTGGACAGGTGTCTTTTATACAGGTAACAAACTGAGATTAGGAGCACTCCCTTTAAGAGTGTGCTCCTAATCTCAGCTCGTTACCTGTATAAAAGACACCTGGGAGCCAGAAATCTTTCTGATTGAGAGGGGGTCAAATACTTATTTCCCTCATTAAAATGCAAATCAATTTAGAACATTTTTTACATGCGTTTTACTGGATTTGTTTGTTGTTATTCTGTCTCTCACTGTTGAAATAAACCTACCATTAAAATTATAAACTGATCATTTCTTTGTCAGTGGGCAAACGTACAAAATCAACAGGGGATCAAATACTTTTTTCCCTCACTGTAGGAACGACTCGGATTGCCTGCTTCTGGAGAAGGGAGAATATTTCCTCCCTCAAAATGGCCACTGAGGCTTCCGGAACAGTCAACGTGATGATGCCGCAGAAGCGTGGGGGATGTACAACAAATTGTAGCCCGTACTCTGACGTCACTGTTTACATGATCCAGTGCAACACTGCGCACTCCCATTGGTCGGAGCAGACAGCGAGGCTCCTGTGAAGTGCCATCCGAAGGGATGAGAACGCCACCTTGTGGACTGGGAAAGACTGGTTATTTTTCCATTTCCACTATTCTTGATAAGGGAACGTGGATAAGGGACACTTTTCATTGAACTCACATGCGGGAGACAACACTTTAGATACCCGTAAAACTGTGTTTATGTGCCAAGGTTTGCCTAAAGCCTGGCCCACTTTGGGTACCATCATTAGGCGATCAAATAGGGGTGCTGTTGTCACAACGAGCCTCACTCCGTTTAGGCAGTAAGATGCAATCCGGTATCCGATCAGTAGGGGTGCTGTTGTCACAACGAGCCTCACTCCGTTTAGGCAGTAAGATGCAATCCGGTATCCGATCAGTAGGGGTGCTGTTGTCACAACGAGCCTCACTCCGTTTAGGCGGTAAGATGCAATCCGGTGTCCAGCTGGCACCCAGCCATGGACCGCAAGCATTAAAAATAGACTCAGGGGAAAAAAACGTTATCATGGAGTCCCGTGTAACTCAGTTGGTAGAGCATGGCGCTTGCAAAGCCAGGATTGTGGGTTCAATTCCCATGGGGGACCAGTATGAAAATGTATGCACTTACTGCTGGATAAGATTGTCTGCTAAATGACTAAAAAGTACATGTAAAATGGAGGTGACCCTACCGAGCAGTCACAGGTACTGGCCACAAAGGGCCTTTTAGCCTAGCTGGGAATGGGCCCGTTCTGTGGTAGCAGACGGGCGAGTCGGACTGGAATCTAATTCCCAGGAATGAAAAGCATTGAGCTGGAGACAGCTCATTCCGGGGTTCATATGAACCACAGAGACCGTGTGTGTGATAATAGCATGGTTGTGTCCAACTCTGTTTGTTCCCCGACTCCGCTACCAACAACTAATCACCTACAGAGCTCATAACCTGTATCACTAGGCACCTCATAGAGACTAGTGACCTACAGGCTCCAGAATGGCACAGCGGTCTAAGGCACTGCATCTCAGTGCTTGAGGCGTCACTACAAACCCCCTGGTTCTATTCTAGGCTGTATCACAACCGGCCGTGATTGGGAGTCCCATAGGGTGGCGCACAATTGGCCCAGCGTCGTCCGGGTTTGGCCGGTGTAGGCCGTCATTGTAGTTAAAGAAAAAGAAAAAGAAAAAGAAAAAGAAAAAGAAAAAGAAAAGAAACAGGCAAGAATCAGCAATGAATCCCAGTAATGAGACACCTACAGGGGAGGGGCGCCCCCTTGTTCCCCAACTTGACAGTTCCCCAACTTGTCACTCTCACCCTGGAGCCAAGGCACATGACAACCCGCTTGGAGTTTGCCAAAAGGCACCTAAAGACTCTCAGACCATGAGAAACAAGGTCCTCTGGTCTGATGAAACCAAGATTGAACTCTTTGGCCTGAATGCCAAGCGTCACGTCTGGAGGAAACCTGGCACCATCCCTACGGTAAAGCATGGTGGTGGCAGCATCATGCTGTGGGGATGTTTTTCAGCGGCAGGGAAGACCAGTCAGGATCGAGGCAAAGATGAACGGAGCAAAGTACAGAGAGATCCTTGATGAAAACCTGCTCCAGAGCATTCAGGACCTCAGACTGGGGCGAAGGGTCACCTTCCAACAGGACAACGACCCTAAGCACACAGCCAAGACAACGGAGGAGTGGCTTCGGGATAAGTCTCTGAATGTCCTTGAGTGGCCCAGCCAGAGCCCGGACTTGAACCCGATCGAACATCTCTGGAGAGACCTGAAAATAGCTGTGCAGCAACGCTCCCCATCCAACCTGATCTGCAGAGAAGAATGGGAGAAACTCCCCAAATACAGGTGTGCCAAACTTGTAGGGTCATACCCAAGAAGACTCAAGGCTGTAATCGCTGCCAAAGGTGCTTCAACAAAGTACTGAGTAAAGGGTCTGAATACTTACGTAAATGTGATTTTATTTTTTCATTTTTAATAAATGAGCAATAATTTTAATAAAAACCTTTTTTTGCTTTGTCATTATGGGGTATTGTGTGTAGATTGATGAGGAAAAAATTCAATTTAGAATAAGGCTGTAATGTAACATGTGGAAAAAGTCAAGGGGTCTGAAAACTTTCCGAAGGCAATGTACGTTGTGCTTCCGTGAGACTGTATGAAGCCCGGTCCCTTTATGGGCACTGGGGGTTCCGGCAATGGCTGACGTTGTACCCCGTTGGCCATAGCCAAATGTGGGGGCACTGTTGCCACAGTAATATTTTTGTGAAGGGGCGCACTGGTCGCTCAGATCCGTTCTAAGGCCCCTCGCTCCAGAGCCAAGTGCTCTGAGTCTGCTTCCTTATCAGAGCAGTAGCCCCGTTACCTCCCTCCAACTCCAGGAATTGGAAATACGAATAGGTTGCCATAACGCCTGGGGAAAACTAGTACGTTTAATTCATCGGAAGTTAGCCATTCTAGCCAACCTTCGCCAGGAAGCTTTTTAGTGCAAGCTAGGCTAGCTAGCCTCTTAGACCAAAAGTCTCTGTAGGACCAGATCACAGAGGTGTGGGAGAGGCAAGCGGTGTCTGACTGAGGCACGGACGGCCGGGAGTACCCGAAAGTCTCTGTAGGACCAGATCACAGAGGTGTGAGAGAGGCAAGCGGTGTCTGACTGAGGCACGGACGGCCGGGAGTACCCATCGAACCTCTCCCTTCGAGTACCCCCCTCTGACTTAGAGTGTCCTGGCAAGATGGATTTCACATCAGCGTGTTCTTAGTGTCCTGGCAAGATGGATTTCACATCAGCGTGTTCTCAGAGTGTCCTGGCAAGATGGATTTCACATCAGCGTGTTCTTAGAGTGTCCTGGCAAGATGGATTTCACATCAGCGTGTTCTTAGTGTCCTGGCAAGATGGATTTCACATCAGCGTGAACATTCCTTCCTGGAAGAGCTGTGTTTTAATTCTCAGAACAAAGCTGCACTCCAGATGTTCCAGAAATAGAACTCCGTGGTTCTGATTCTGCCATGCTACACCCCTCTACCTCTCCCCTTCAGGAACCAATAAGCACAACATTAGCCAGCTCAAATCAGCCAGCTCATATCAGCCAGCTTTTGAAGGAATAGAACCACTAATCTTCATAATAATATGTAATATATCATATAGTAAGGCCAGCTAACGTATGATGAGCTGAGAGACTGAGTTGACATGTTGTTACAATGCTATATGAAATTGAAACCATATTCATATTAGAGTTACGTGTGTGTGTGTCTGTGCATGCGTTAATAAAGGGAAACTTCATATTCATCATCTCCAGCACCACCCCAACATGTGTTCTGTAGTAAATCAGATAGAGGAAGATAAGTGTTTCCAATGACATCATCGGTGTGCATCATGTGCTTTGACCAATCATGAGCAGGCATTGCCTACTAGTTGGTTGATTATGTCATCGGAAACACTTAGTCCATTTTGTTACTACAAAACATAGAAATGCTCCATGTTTCCATGTTAATGTTGGGGTGGTGCTGGAGAAGTTGAATATGAAATGTCCCTTTCCTGCTAGACTTACTGCTGCTGGCCAGTTTGAGCTTGGTCTTCTCCCTGGCGCTCCGGAAGATGCTGTTGGCTTTCTCCTCCTCCGCTTTCTCTCCCTCTCCTTTCCTCTTCTGCAGGTCGTTCTGTTTCTTCTTGTAGGTGGGTTTGGGCTGTCTCTTAGCCCTCTGCTCCTGCTTGCTGCTCTCGCTGGCGTCAGAGTCCTCTCCGCTCTCCGAGGCCGAGTCGTGGTCATACGTCCTCTTGCTCCCGCGCCGCGTATTCCTGTCCTCAGCGGCCATCTTGTCCTCCTGACCTTTGACCTCTTCAATCTTCATCTCCACGTCACTGGAGGTGGAGGCAATCAGAGTGACGGTGCAAGGCTTGATCATCTCCATCTCAGACACAGAAGGGCTCACAGTGGTGGTAACAGACTTAGACACAGAGGGGCTCACAGTGGTGGTAACAGACTTAGACACAGAGGGGCTCACAGTGGTGGTAACAGACTTAGACACAGAGGGGCTCACAGTGGTGGTAACAGACTTCGACACAGAGGGGCTCACAGTGGTGGTAACAGACTTAGACACAGAGGGGCTCACAGTGGTGGTAACAGACTTAGACACAGAGGGGCTCACAGTGCTGGTAACAGACTTAGACACAGAGGGGCTCACAGTGGTGGTAACAGACTTAGACACAGAGGGGCTCACAGTGGTGGTAACAGACTTAGACACAGAGGGGCTCACAGTGGTGGTAACAGACTTAGACACAGAGGGGCTCACAGTGGTGGTAACAGACTTAGACACAGAGGGGCTCACAGTGCTGGTAACAGACTTAGACACAGAGGGGTTCACAGTGCTGGTAACAGACTTAGACACAGAGGGGTTCACAGTGCTGGTAACAGACTTATCAGCCTCCTCTGTTTTAATCATAGTGTTACTGTCCTCGGTTTTAATCATAGTGTTAACATTCCTGTTACTATCCTCCTCTGTTTTAATCATAGTGTTAATATTCCTGTTACTGCCCTCCTCTGTTTTAATCATAGTGTTAATATTCCTGTTACTGCCCTCCTCTGAGTGTCTGGTTAGCCAGGCCTTCTTCAGCTTGTGGTAGTTGGGTTGAGACTGGCTCTGGTTCATCTGGGCTGGCTGGCCATTGGGGAGGGGGCCAGGGCTGGGGCTAGCTCCTGCTTGCTGTGGTCCTGGGCTTGCTGTGGTTCTGTGGTCCTGGGCTGAGGCTGAGGCAAGGGGAGGTGGAGGGGAGATGTGGAGGCTCTCAGAACCACTACCGCTGGAGCTGCTGCTAGGGCCTCTGGACTGCTGGGCTGCTGCTAACGCTGCCTTGTGCTTCTTCAGATGGATAAAGCTCCCAGAGTAGGACAGGCTGGGGCTGGGAGAGACCTGGGTGCTGCTGGCCAGGCTGGGTCTGGGCCCGGGGTGCAGGTTGGGGGATGAGGTCCTGGAGGAGCCCCCCTCCTGTTGCTGGAGCTCAGCCCCTGGCCCTAACCCAGGCCCTGAGTGGAAGGCCCTGCCCTGGGGGCCACAGCTCTCTGTCCTGCTACTGCTGGAGGTTTTGGACCCACAGTAGGTCCTCTCTTCTCTTCTACACAGCACACTGTAGGAGGCCATGTTGGAGGCTGACGTGGTCACATCGCTCCTCATATTGCACACAGAGTTGGCAGCAGCCGAGACAGAGACTGGAAAGGTTCCCTGAGACTGGGACACTCTAATAAAGTTGTTCTTGTACTGTTGCACGCAGACTGCCTCCTCCAAGTTAGTGCTTGGCAGGATCACCTTCCCTCCAGACTCCCTGTCTCTCTCTCTCTCCTCGGCCAGTTTCAGGCAGACTGTCTGAGGCCCACCGCCTGGGAACATCCTCCCCGTCAGAGAGTCCTTGGCCGAAGAAGAGGTCTTGGCGCCTGGCGAGCCGTCGTACTTAATACACGTAGAGGGCCGGACGATGACAGACGGCGTGGTGGCCCCGGGCTTCCTGCCGTGGCTCCTCTCAGAATGCCATCCCAGCTTGTCATGGCTCTGAGAGTCGCTGGCTCGCAACACCTCGGATGAGGTCATCGCTGCCCCGCCCTTACACACGGCGCTGACCTCCCGTAGCTCGGGCAGAAGGGTGGGCGGTTTCTGCTGCTCAGACACCTTACTGGCCGAGCTGACTGGCTGGATGGGGGTCAGGGTGGGTGGAGACAGACGGCCGTAGCCCGTCTCCTTCCTGTCCAGTGTCTTCTGGATAGGAGGGTGGAACACGGGGGCGCGGTGCAGAGCTGGCATACACCTTAGCTGGGTCTGACTCTGGGTCTGACTCTGGGTCTGACTCTGGGTCTGACTGGAGGAAGGGGAGATATCTGGACTAACAGGGCTGACTATGGTACTGAGAGGATACCTCTGCACGGTGGATAGGCCAACCTGCTGGTTCAGCTGCTCTGATATCTTCCCTACCAGACCCTCCCCATCATGCTGGTGTTTGATGAGAGGAGGGGGTTTGGACCTGAACGTTCCCCCCAGAGAGAGACTAGAGGTTGCTGCTGAGCCCTGCTCCCTGCTCACCTTCTCAAAGTACGTGTTGAGCTCTTTAGAGGGGTAGAGACGTGGCGGCTCGTTGACCACACTGTTGGACAGGGTAGTGAAGTAGTTACTCTGGGGGAGACTGTGCTGGGACACGGCCTGCTGTTTAAACTGATACAGGTCTGCTGCAGGCTGCTCCGTCTCCTTCTCCTGATGGAGGCGCTGGGGGTGGGGGTGGGGCAGGGAGGGGAGCGAGGGGATCCGGCGGTATGGGTTAGGCTCCCTGTCAGTCTCACTGGAGCGGATCTTAGCGGTGAAGGGGGCCACCTCGATGCTCTCCTGGAGGATTCGTCTGTTCTCCTCCTTGTACTTACTGGCCCGGTCCCTCTCCCCTGCGTCCTGCTGCTGCTGGACCATCCTCTGTTGCTGCTGTTTATGCTGGGCCTCCAGGTAGAGGTGGTGCAGGTGACCGTCCTTCCCGGTCGGGGTTCTGCTGCGGTCCTGCTCCTGCTTCAGGTGGGCCAGAGTGATGGTTCGGATGGGGTCCACAAAACCCTTGTCCAACTCCCTGAGGAGAGACATAAACACCATTCAGCTACAGACCAGACAGGCATCACAGGCTGTTTCCTAATAAATATACTAATGATTCAGTTAATTTCCTAGTAAATATAATAACGATTCAGTTAATTTCCTAGTAAATATAATAATGATTCAGTTAATTTCCAAGTAAACACTTTATGATATGACTATATGATATGATTACAGTGGGGGAAAAAGTATTTAGTCAGCCACCAATTGTGCAAGTTCTCCTACTTAAAAAGATGAGAGAGGCCTGTAATTTTCATCATAGGTACACGTCAACTATGACAGACAAAATGAGAAAAACATTTCCAGAAAATCACATTGTAGGATTTTTAATGAATTTATTTGCAAATTATGGTGGAAAATAAGTATTTGGTCAATAACAAAAGTTTCTCAATACTTTATTATATACCCTTTGTTGGCAATGACACAGGTCAAACGTTTTCTGTAAGTCTTCACAAGGTTTTCACACACTGTTGCTGGTATTTTGGCCCATTCCTCCATGCAGATCTCCTCTAGAGCAGTGATGTTTTGGGGCTGTCGCTGGGCAACACAGACTTTCAACTCCCTCCAAAGATTTTCTATGGGGTTGAGATCTGGAGACTGGCTAGGCCACTCCAGGACCTTGAAATGATTCTTACGAAGGCACTCCTTCGTTGCCCGGGCGGTGTGTTTGGGATCATTATCATGCTGAAAGACCCAGTCACGTTTCATCTTCAATGCCCTTGCTGATGGAAGGAGGTTTTCACTCAAAATCTCACGATACATGGCCCCATTCACTCTTTCCTTTACACGGATCAGTCGTCCTGGTCCCTTTGCAGAAAAACAGCCCCAAAGCATGATGTTTCCACCCCCATGCTTCACAGTAGGTATGGTGTTCTTTGGATGCAACTCAGCATTCTTTGTCCTCCAAACACGACGAGTTGAGTTTTTACCAACAAGTTCTATTTTGGTTTCATCTGACCATATGACATTCTCCCAATCCTCTTCTGGATCATCCAAATGCACTCTAGCAAACTTCAGACGGGCCTGGACATGTACTGGCTTAAGCAGGGGGGACATGTCTGGCACTGCAGGATTTGAGTCCCTGGCGGCGTAGTGTGTTACTGATGGTAGGCTTTGTTACTTTGGTCCCAGCTCTCTGCAGGTCATTCACTAGGTCCCCCCCGTGTGGTTCTGGGATTTTTGTTCACCGTTCTTGTGATCATTTTGACCCCACGGGGTGAGATCTTGCGTGGAGCCCCAGATCGAGGGAGATTATCAGTGGTCTTGTATGTCTTCCATTTCCTAATAATTGCTCCCACAGTTGATTTCTTCAAACCAAGCTGCTTACCTATTGCAGATTCAGTCTTCCCAGCCTGGTGCAGGTCTACAATTTTGTTTCTGGTGTCCTTTGACAGCTCTTTGGTCTTGGCCATAGTGGAGTTTGGAGTGTGACTGTTTGAGGTTGTGGACAGGTGTCTTTTATACTGATAACAAGTTCAAACAGGTGCCATTAATACAGGTAACGAGTGGAGGACAGAGGAGCCTCTTAAAGAAGAAGTTACAGGTCTGTGAGAGCCAGAAATCTTGCTTGTTTGTAGGTGACCAAATACTTATTTTCCACCCTAATTTGCAAATAAATTCATTAAAAATCCTACAATGTGATTTTCTGGAAAAAAAATCTCAATTTGTCTGTCATAGTTGACGTGTACCTATGATGAAAATTGCAGGCCTCTCTCATCTTTTTAAGTGGGCGAACTTGCACAATTGGTGGCTGACTAAATACTTTTTTCCCCCACTGTATATGACTATTTGATTATATGATATGACTATTTGACTATATGATATGACTATATATGATGACTATATATGATGATATGACTATGGTAAAGCGGCCTTTACTGGTTCTAACAGCGAACCTAATCAGCTTGCTGCCAGCTCTTAGCAAACTGTTGGAAAATAATGATGTTTAACCAAATACAATGCTATTTCTCTGTAAACAAATTAACAACAGACTTTCAGCATGCTTATAGAGAAGGGCACTCAACATGTACTGCACTGACACCAATGACTGATGATTGGTTGAAAGAAATTGATAATAAGAAGATTGTGGGAGCTGTACTGTTAGATTTCAGTGCAGCCTTTGATATTATTGACCATAACCTGTAGTTGAAAAAAACGTATGTGTTATGGCTTTTCAACCTCTGCCATATCGTGGATTCAGAGCTATCTATCTAATAGAACTCAAAGGGTTTTCTTTAATGGTAGCTTCTCTAATGTCAAACATATAAAGTGTGGTGTACCGCAGGGCAGCACTCTAGGCCCTCTACTATTTTCTATTTTTACCAATGACCTGCCACTGGCATTAAACAAAGCATGTGTGTCCATGTACGCTGATGATTCAACCATATACGAATCAGCAACCACAGCTAATGAAGTCACTGAAACCCTTAACAAAGAGTTGCAGTCTGTTTTGGAATGGGTGGCCAGTAATAAACTGGTCCTGAACATCTCTAAAACTAAGAGCATTGTATTCGTACAAATAATTCCCTAAGTTCTAGACCTCAGCTGAATCTGGTAATGAATGGTGTGGCTGTTGAACAAGTTGAGGAGAGTAAATTACTTGGTGTCACCTTAGATTGTAAACTGTCATGGTCAAAATATAGAGATTCAATGGTTGTAAAGATGGGGAGAGGTCTGTCCATAATAAAGAGATGCTCTGCTTTTTTGACACCACACTCCACAAAGCAAGTCCTGCAGACTCTAGTTTTATCTTATCGTGATTATTGTCCAGTCGTGTGGTCGAGCGCTGCAAGGAAAGACCTAGTTAAGCTGCAGCTGGCCCAGAACAGAGCGGCACGTCTTGCTCTTCATTGTAATCAGAGGACTAATATTAATACTATGCATAACAGTCTCTCTTGGCTAAGAGTTGAGGAGAGACTGACTGCATCACTTTTTATAACAAACAATGTGTTAAACATTCCAAATTGTTTGCATAGTCAACTTACACTCATCTGACACACACACTAACCCCACCAGACATGCCACCAAGGGTCTATTCACAGTCCCCCAAAGCCAGAACATATCCAAGAAAGCATACAGTATTTAATAGAGCCATTAATGCATGGAACTCCCATCTCATATTGCTCAAATATACAGCAAACCTGGTTTCAAAAAACATATAAAGCAACACCTCACGGCACAACGCTTCTCCCCTACTTGACCTAGATATTTTGTGTGTATGTATTGATGTGTAGGCTATGTGTGCCATTTTAAAATATATGTAGTTCTGTCCTTGAGCTGTTCTTGTTTATTAATGTTCTGTATTATCTCATGTTCTGTGTTCTGGACCCCAGGAAGAGGAGCTGCTGCTTTCCTAATAAAATACCAAATGATGATATGACTATATGATTATATGATATTACTATTTGATATGACCATGACTATATGATATGACTATGACTATATGACCTGACACGACTATATGTCACGACAGGACTATACAACAGGACTATACAACAGGACTATACGATATGACCACACTACCGGTCAAAAGTTTTAGAACACCTACTCATTCAAGGGTTTTTCTTTATTTGTACTATTTTTTACATTGTAGAATAATAGTGACTACATCAAAACTATGAAATAACACATATGGAATCATGTAGTAACCAAAAAAGTGTTAAACAAATTCTTCAAAGTAGCCACCCTTTGCCTTGATAATAATAATAATAATATAATATGCCATTTAGCAGACGCTTTTATCCAAAGCGACTTACAGTCATGCGTGCATAAATTTTTTTGTGTATGGGTGGTCCCGGGGATCGAACCCACTACCTTGGCGTTATAAGCGCCGTGCTCTACCAGCTGAGCTACAGAGGACCACATTGATGACAGCTTTGCACATTCTTGGCATTCTCTCAACCAGCTTCATGAGGTAGTCACCTGGAATGCATTTCAATTAACAGGTGTGCCTTTTTAAAAGTTAATTTGTGGAATTTCTTTCCTTCTTAATGCGTTTGAGCCAATCAGTTGTGTTGTGACAAGGCGGGGGGGGGGTATACAGAAGATAGCCCTATTTGGTAAGTCTATATTATTGCAAGAACAGCTCAAATAAGCAAAGAGAAACAACAGTCCATCATTACTTTAAGACATGAAGGTCAGTTAATACGGAACATTTAAAAAACATTGAACGTTTCATCAAGTGCAGTGAATGTAGAAAATAGTGAAAATAAAGAAAAACCCTTGAATAAGTAGGTGTTCTAAAACTTTTGACCAGTAGTGGATATGACATTAATACATGATATGACATTAATATATGATATGACTATATGATATGACATTAATATATGATATGACATTAATATATGATATGACATTAATATATGATATGACTATATGATATGACATTAATATATGATGACTATATGATATGACATGACTATATGATATGACTATATGATATCCTGTGTGTGTGTGTGTGTGTGTGTGTGTTGTCTTCGTCCGTGTGTGTGTGTGTGTTCCTGTGTGTGTGTGTGTGTGTGTCTTCGTCCGTGTGTGTGTGTGTGTCTACTGTGTGTGTGAGTGTCTAAGGGGCTGAACTGAACAGTGACGACTCACTCCTTGTGAAGATCTCCAGCGGTCTTGGACAGGGGCAGAGGGGGGCTGGCGTGAGGGTTGATCTTGATGAGCCGGTGGGGGTCGGACCGGTGAGGGTCGGCGCTGGCTGGGCGGACCGGGACCGGGACGTGGCTCAGTAGGCCCAGGCTGTCAGAGGAGGAGACAGGGTGCTGGTGGTGCAGCCAAGGGCTGGCCGTGTTCTGGCACAACAACGTACAGAGAGACAGACAGGGTCAGTCTAACAACGTACAGAGAGACAGACAGGGTCAGACCCAGACATACAGAGAGACAGACAGGGTCAGTCTAACAACATACAGAGAGACAGACAGGGTCAGTCTAACAACGTACAGAGAGACAGACAGGGTCAGTCTAACAACATACAGAGAGACAGACAGGGTCAGACCCAGACATACAGAGAGACAGACAGGGTCAGTCTAACAACATACAGAGAGACAGACAGGGTCAGTCTAACAACATACAGAGAGACAGACAGGGGTCAGACCCAGACATACAGAGAGACAGACAGGGTCAGACCCAGATATACAGAGAGACAGACAGGGTCAGTCTAACAACATACAGAGAGACAGACAGGGTCAGACCCAGACATACAGGACTGGTAGATGTGAACTGGAGGTAACACATTACCTACTAACAGAACCTTTAACTAGGATATCCCCTACCTACTAACATAACCTATAACTAGGATATCCCCTACCTACTAACAGAACCTATAACTAGGATATCCCCTACCTACTAACAGAACCTTTAACTAGGATATCCCCTACCTACTAACAGAACCTATAACTAGGATATCCCCTACCTACTAACAGAACCTTTAACTAGGATATCCTCCTACTAACGAAACCTATAACTAGGATATCCCTACCTACTAACATAACCTATAACTAGGATATCCCCTACCTACTAACAGAACCTATAACTAGGATATCCCCTACCTACTAACAGAACCTATAACTAGGATATCCCCTACCTACTAACAGAACCTATAACTAGGATATCCCTACCTACAAGCTACTAACATAACCTTTAACTAGGATATCCCCTACCTACTAACAGAACCTATAACTAGGATATCCCCTACCTACTAACAGAACCTTTAACTAGGATATCCCCTACCTACTAACAGAACCTTTAACTAGGATATCCCCTACCTACTAACAGAACCTTTAACTAGGATATCCCCTACCTACTAACAGAACCTTTAACTAGGATATCCCCTACCTACTAACAGAACCTATAACTAGGATATCCCCTACCTACTAACAGAACCTATAACTAGGATATCCCCTACCTACTAACAGAACCTATAACTAGGATATCCCCTACCTACTAACAGAACCTATAACTAGGATATCCCCTACCTACTAACAGAACCTTTAACTAGGATATCCCCTACCTACTAACAGAACCTATAACTAGGATATCCCCTACCTACTAACAGAACCTATAACTAGGATATCCCCTACCTACTAACAGAACCTTTAACTAGGATATCCCCACCTACTAACAGAACCTATAACTAGGATATCCCCCTACCTACTAACAGAACCTATAACTAGGATATCCCCTACCTACTAACAGAACCTATAACTAGGATATCCCCTACCTACTAACAGAACCTATAACTAGGATATCCCCTACCTACTAACAGAACCTATAACTAGGATATCCCCTACCTACTAACAGAACCTATAACTAGGATATCCCCTACCTACTAACAGAACCTATAGCTAGGATATCCCCTACCTACTAACAGAACCTTTAACTAGGATATCCCCTACCTACTAACAGAACCTATAACTAGGATATCCCCTACCTACTAACAGAACCTTTAACTAGGATATCCCCTACCTACTAACAGAACCTTTAACTAGGATATCCCCTACCTACTAACAGAACCTTTAACTAGGATATCCCCTACCTACTAACATAACCTTTAACTAGGATATCCCCTACCTACTAACAGAACCTTTAACTAGGATATCCCCTACCTACTAACAGAACCTTTAACTAGGATATCCCCTACCTACTAACAGAACCTATAACTAGGATATCCCCTACCTACTAACAGAACCTTTAACTAGGATATCCCCTACCTACTAACAGAACCTATAACTAGGATATCCCCTACCTACTAACATAACCTTTAACTAGGATATCCCCTACCTACTAACATAACCTATAACTAGGATATCCCCTACCTACTAACAGAACCTTTAACTAGGATATCCCCTACCTACTAACATAACCTTTAACTAGGATATCCCCTACCTACTAACAGAACCTATAACTAGGATATCCCCTACCTACTAACAGAACCTTTAACTAGGATATCCCCTACCTACTAACATAACCTTTAACTAGGATATCCCCTACCTACTAACAGAACCTATAACTAGGATATCCCCTACCTACTAACAGAACCTATAACTAGGATATCCCCTACCTACTAACATAACCTATAACTAGGATATCCCCTACCTACTAACATAACCTTTAACTAGGATATCCCCTACCTACTAACAGAACCTATAACTAGGATATCCCCTACCTACTAACAGAACCTATAACTAGGATATCCCCTACCTACTAACATAACCTATAACTAGGATATCCCCTACCTACTAACAGAACCTTTAACTAGGATATCCCCTACCTACTAACAGAACAGAATAACAAATAACCTGAAAACTCAGGACAGTGGTCTTTACAAACTGAACATGAGAGATATGCTACAGTAGCTAGCTGTTTAAACTGGCAACATGAGCATAGTTTAAATGCTACAGCAGCTAGCTGTTTAAACTGGCAACATGAGCATAGTTTAAATGCTACAGCAGCTAGCTGTTTAAACTGGCAACATGAGCATAGTTTAAATGCTACAGCAGCTAGCTGTTTAAACTGGCAACATGAGCATAGTTTAAATGCTACAGCAGCAAGCTGTTTAAACTGGCAACATGAGCATAGTTTAAATGCTACAGCAGCAAGCTGTTTAAACTGGCAACATGAGCATAGTTGCTATGCTACTGTTGCTAGGAAGACGTCATAATAGAAGCAGTAGTAGAACAGGAAGAAGAGTTGTAGAAGAATAGAATCTGGCTGTTTGGTACTCACCCTCCTCATGTTGGTCTCAGAGTTTACAGTGTTTTCGGGGTGCACCCACTTGGACCCGGGCATGTTGAGTCCTGGGGGGTAGGAGCGGGTCCCGTTGGGGTACTGCCAGATAATGGGGTACAGCCCCAGCTGGTTGTATGAGGCTGAGGTGTGGCTGTGTGTCTGGGAAAGCAGGGATCCAGGGGGCTGGGGGTGTTGGGCTAGACCCAGGTGCCCCAGCCCTGAGGAGTCTAGACGGGGATGACCCCCCAGCAGGGGGCCTGGAGGCAGGCCAGAGAGCACCCCGGAGAGGAGGTGGTGGGAGTGGGAGGAGGGCAGGAGGTGAGAGGTGAGGTGGTGGGGGTGGAGCTGGGGGTGCAGATAGGACACGTGGTTGGACTCCTGGTCGGGACGGACCAGCGCAGGGTCCCGGTACACGGTGAAAAGCTCCTTCTTATCAATGATTAGCGGGCTCTTAGTGCAAGAACCTGGCGACGCTGTCCCTCGGGCCAGGACGGGCTTAAAGCTGGAGCGAGGGGGGTTGTCCGGGTAACGGACTTTATGCTTGGACACCTCCGGGGAGGTGAGGGGTTTGGGTTTAGACCCAGTCTCCAGAACACTGTGTGTTTTAGACTTGATGATGTCAGAGGAGCAGAGGGGCTTAGGCTTCAGGGCCTCTGGGGAGGGGAGGGGCTTGGGGACATCAGGGGAGGGGCTTAGCTTGTGCCACTTCCTGGCCTCGTCAGCCAATGAGGCGTTCTTAATGCAGGGCACCATGGAGGAATATAGCTGCTGCTGAACCTTCTCTCTCTCTGCTACAGCAGCAGACTCACTGACTGATGTTATAGGTCTGATCACCACTGAATGGACAAACCCTATCTTACTGCCCAGGCTCCCTGCTATGTGCTGCTGCTCTATCTCTGGCTTCCTACACTCGGACACCGAGGGAGGCTGGTTCCGTAGGTTACACTCTGACACCGAGGGAGGCTGGTTCCGTAGGTTACACTCTGACACTGAGGGAGGCTGGTTCCGTAGGTTACACTCTGACACCGAGGGAGGCTGGTTCCGTAGGTTACACTCTGACACCGAGGGAGGCTGGTTCCGTAGGTTACACTCGGACACTGAGGGAGGCTGGTTCCGTAGGTTACACTCTGACACCGAGGGAGGCTGGTTCCGTAGGTTACACTCGGACACCGAGGGAGGCTGGTTCCGTAGGTTACACTCGGACACCGAGGAGGCTGGTTCCGTAGGTTACACTCTGAAACTGGGGGAGGCTGGTTCCGTAGGTTACACTCTGACACCGAGGGAGGCTGGTTCCGTAGGTTACACTCTGACACCGAGGGAGGCTGGTTCCGTAGGTTACACTCTGACACCGAGGAGGCTGGTTCCGTAGGTTACACTCGGACACTGAGGGAGGCTGGTTCCGTAGGTTACACTCTGACACCGAGGGAGGCTGGTTCCGTAGGTTACACTCTGACACCGAGGGAGGCTGGTTCCGTAGGTTACACTCTGACACTGAGGGAGGCTGGTTCCGTAGGTTACACTCTGACACCGAGGGAGGCTGGTTCCGTAGGTTACACTCTGACACTGAGGGAGGCTGGTTCCGTAGGTTACACTCTGACACCGAAGGAGGCTGGTTCCGTGAGGTTACACTCTGACACCGAGGGAGGCTGGTTCCGTAGGTTACACTCTGACACCGAGGGAGGCTGGTTCCGTAGGTTACACTCTGACACCGAGGGAGGCTGGTTCCGTAGGTTACACTCTGAGGGGCTCTTACGAAGGGGAGAGGAAGGGGACACAGGGGGGTTTAGCACCAAATGTCTGCTGGGCTCAGAGATGTAGGAGGGCTCAGATGGATTCTGGGAGGCCAGCAGGGCCGAGACGGCCTCAGAGTTCTCCTGGGAGGCCATGTGTGCGTTAGCGTCCTCTGCTGTGATGTCGATTACATACTGAGAGGGGGTCTGGGTCCTGGTGGCCACCCCAACGCTGGTGTACTGGTCCTTGGACTGGGGATGGGTCTGGGAGGGGGCTTTCATAGTGCTGTTGGTCTCTATGATGCCCTCCCCTTGGCCCTCAGAGGGGGCAGAGCCCAGGGAGGAGGAGGCCAGGGGAGGGGGCTGCTGCTGTTGCAGGGGAGACCGCTCCCCCTGTCGCTGGGATGACCTCTGCTCCCTGTCGGCTGACGACGGCTGAGACTCCGCCTTCTGAAGCTCCTCACCCCAGGGGGAGAGACAGCCTATCAGAGCAGACTCCTTCCCAGTCTTAGAACCCTGGGTCTTGTGCCGCTCCTGGCCGGCCTTTCCTTTTAGCTCCTCCTCAGAGGAGGAGTCTGCCGTCCTGGTTCTCTTGGTAGACATCTCAGAGTCACTGCCCTCAGAGAAGTCTGACCTCACTGTCGTCTCGGTTTTCAGTCTTTTCAAACCTGATTTCTTCTCCTCTTCCTCCTCCGCTTTCCTCCGCTTGTTCACAGCCATCTGCTTGCTGCTCATACTTTTAGACAAGTCTGGAGAGATGAATCATAGGAGGGTAATATATTAGAGAAGTCTGGAGAGATGAATCATAGAAGGGTAATATATTAGAGAAGTCTGGAGAGATGAATCATAGAAGGATAATATATTAGAGAAGTCTGGAGAAATGAATCATAGGAGGGTAATATATTAGAGAAGTCTGGAGAGATGAATCATAGAAGGATAATATATTAGAGAAGTCTGGAGAGATGAATCATAGGAGGGTAATATATTAGAGAAGTCTGGAGAGATGAATCATAGGAGGGTAATATATTAGAGAAGTCTGGAGAGATGAATCATAGAAGGGTAATATATTAGAGAAGTCTGGAGAGATGAATCATAGAAGGGTAATATATTAGAGAAGTCTGGAGAGATGAATCATAGAAGGGTAATATATTAGAGAAGTCTGGAGAGATGAATCATAGGAGGGTAATATATTAGAGAAGTCTGGAGAGATGAATCATAGAAGGGTAATATATTAGAGAAGTCTGGAGAGATGAATCATAGAAGGGTAATATATTAGAGAAGTCTGGAGAGATGAATCATAGAAGGGTAATATATTAGAGAAGTCTGGAGAGATGAATCATAGAAGGGTAATATATTAGAGAAGTCTGGAGAGATGAATCATAGAAGGGTAATATATTAGAGAAGTCTGGAGAGATGAATCATAGAAGGGTAATATATTAGAGAAGTCTAAATGACAGGTAGCAGAACACAGCATCAGTCCTAGACTGTGTCCCAAATGGCACCCTATTCCCTATATAGTGCATTATGAGCCCTGGTCAAAAGCAGTGCACTATATAGTGAAAAGGGTGACATTTGGGACGCAGCCCTAACGGGTCTTTAAGCAGTGTGTTAACGTGATGAATGGAGCTGTGTAGCTGATGTCTCTAACATGATGTCATCCTCCTCTTCCATTAAACCCTGATTGGATCCTAAGTGCTGCATTACACATATGATAGATGAGCCTACTTACATTTATACACACTGTACATTTCTCTAAGACCATCCAGCACTTCCTGTATCTGTCCTTCTGGCACACAGACAATGTTCTTGGAGAACCTTGGCCAGAGTCTGCTACAGTCCTGGACGTAAAGGACACAGATACCCTCATCTGGTTGCTAGAGTAGGGAGTAATGCTCCTAGAGTAGGGAGTAATGCTCCTAGCGTAGGGAGTAATGCTCCTAGAGTAGGGAGTAATGCTCCTAGAGTAGGGAGTAATGCTCCTAGAGTAGGGAGTAATGCTCCTAGAGTAGGGAGTAATGCTCCTAGAGTAGGGAGTAATGCTCCTAGAGTAGGGGGTAATGCTCCTAGAGTAGGGAGTAATGCTCCTAGAGTAGGGAGTAATGCTTCTAGAGTAGGGAGTAATGCTCCTAGATTAGGGAGTAATGCTCCTAGAGTAAGGAGTAATGCTCCTAGAGTAGGGAGTAATGCTCCTAGAGTAGGGAGTAATGCTCCTAGAGTAGGGAGTAATGCTCCTAGAGTAGGGAGTAATGCTCCTAGAGTAGGGAGTAATGCTTCTAGAGTAGGGAGTAATGCTCCTAGAGTAGGGAGTAATGCTCCTAGAGTAGGGAGTAATGCTCCTAGAGTAGGGAGTAATGCTCCTAGAGTAGGGAGTAATGCTCCTAGAGTAGGGAGTAATGCTTCTAGAGTAGGGAGTAATGCTCCTAGAGTAGGGAGTAATGCTCCTAGAGTAGGGAGTAATGCTCCTAGAGTAGGGAGTAATGCTCCTAGACTGCTGTTATAACTCCTGCAGTTTATCAGCAACTCCAAGTCTTAAACAGTGTTCTGCTGTCTTCAGGTCAATAAACATATTGACAAAACATGCTAAGACTCCAGCCACCGAAGTCATAGACTGTTCTCTCTGCTACCACATGGCAAGTGTTATGGATGCACTAAGTGTGGAATCAACAGGACCCTGAACAGCTTCTATCCCCAAGCCTTAAGACTGCTGAACAGTTAGTTAAATAGTTAACCAATAGTTACCCAAACTATCTGCATTGACCCTTCATGTACTAACCCTTTTGACTCATCACATACGCTGCTGCTACTGTTTATTATCTATCCTATTGCCTATTCACTTTATTCCTAGTTATATGTACAGTCGTGGTCAAAAGTTTTGAAAATGACACAAGTATTGGTCTTAACAAAGTTCGCTGCTTCAGTGTAATGAGATATTTTTGCCAGATGTTACTGTGGTATACTGAAGTATAATTACAAGTATTCCATAAGTGTCAAAGGCTTTTATTGACAATTCCATTAAGTTTATGCAAAGAGTCAATATTTGCAGTGTTGACCCTTCTTTTTCCAAGACCTCTGCAATCCGCCCTGGCATGCTGTCAATTAACTTCTGGGCCACATCCTGACTGATGGCAGCCCATTCTTGCATAATCAATGCTTAGAGTTTGTCAGAATTTGTGGGTTTTTGTTTGTCCACCCGCCTCTTGAGGATCGACCACAAGTTCTCAATGGGATTAAGGTCTGGGGAGTTTCCTGGCCATGGACCCAAAATGTCGATGTTTTGTTCCCCGAGCCACTTAGTTATCACTTTTGCCTTATGGCAAGGTGCTCCATCAAGCTGGAAAAGGCATTTGTCGTCACCAAACTGTTCTTGGATGGTTGGGAGAAGTTGCTCTCTGAGGATGTGTTGGTACCATTCTTTATTTATGGCTGTGTTCTTAAGGTCCCACAGTTGACATTGCATGTCAGAGCAAAAACCAAGCCATGAGGTCGAAGGAATTGTCCGAGACAGGATTGTGTCAAGGCACAAATCTGGGGAAGGGTACCAAAACATTTCTGCAGCATTGAAGGTCCCCAAGAACACAGTGGCCTCCATGATTCTTAAATTGAAGAAGTTTGGAACCACCAAGACACTTCCTAGAGCTGGCCGCCTGGCCAAACTGAGCAATCGGGGGAGAAGGGCCTTGGTCAGGGAGGTGACCAAGAACCTGATGGTCACTCTGACAGAGCTCCAGAGTTTCTCGGTGGAGATTGAAGAACCTTCCAGAAGGACAACCATCTCTGCAGCACTCCATCAATCAGGCCTTTATGGTAGAGTGGCCAGATGGAAGCCACTCTTCAGTAAAAGGCCTGCTTGGATTTTGCCAAAAGGCACCTAAAGACTCTGACCATGAGAAACAAGATTTGTTCTGGTCTGATGAAACCAAGATTGAACTCTTTGGCCTGAATGCCAAGCGTCACGTCTGGAGGAAACCTGGCACCATCCCTACGGTGAAGCATGGTGGTGGCAGCATCATGCTGTGGGGATGTTTTTCAGCAGCATGGACTGGGAGACTAGTCAGGATCGAAGGAAAGATGAATGGAGCAAAGTACAGAGAGATCCTTGATGAAAACCTGCTCCAGAGCGCTCAGGACCTCAGACTGGGGCGAAGGTTCACCTTCCAACAGGACAACGACCCTAAGCACACAGCCAAGACAACACAGGAGTGGCTTCGAGACAAGTCTCTGAATGTCCTTGAGTAGCCCAGCTAGAGCCCGGACTTGAACCCGATCTAACATCTCTGGAGAGACCTGAAAATAGCTGTGCAGCAACACTCCCCATCCAACCGGACAGAGCTTGCGAGGATCTGCAGAGAAGAATGGGAGAAACTCCCCAAATACAGGTGTGCCAAGCTTGTAGCGTCATACTCAAGAAGACTTGAGGCTGTAATCGCTGCCTAAGGTGCTTCAACAAAGTACTGAGTAAAGGGTCTGAATACTTATGTAAATGTTATATTTCAGTATATATATTTGTATACATTTGCAAAATGTCTAAAACCCAGTTTTTGCTTTGTCATAATGGGGTATTGTGTGTAGATTGATGAGGGGAAAAAACAATTTAAATCAATTTCAGAATAAGGCAGTACTGTAACAAATTGTGTAAAAAGTCAAGGGGTCTGAATCCTTTCTGAATGCACTGTACTGCTAAAGCTTTTACAGCTCTACTCCTCTCAGGTCAATGGAACAGTTTAATGATACAGTACATGAATAAAACAGGTGGAATTCAAGTAGACTCTTTTTGCATCTTCACCATCTACTCCTCCTCACCTCTCCCTCTATCCTCCTCCTCCTCCTCACCTCTCCCTCTATCCTCCTCCTCCTCACCTCTCCCTTTATCCTCCTCCTCACCTCTCCCTCTATCCTCCTCCTCCTCCTCACCTTTCCCTTTATCCTCCTCCTCCTCACCTCTCCCTCTATCCTCCTCCTCCTCCTCCTCACCTCTCCCTTTATCCTCCTCCTCCTCCTCACCTCTCCCTCTATCCTCCTCCTCCTCCTCACCTCTCCCTTTATCCTCCTCCTCCTCACCTCTCCCTCTATCCTCCTCCTCCTCCTCACCTTTCCCTCTATCCTCCTCCTCCTCCTCACCTCTCCCTTTATCCTCCTCCTCCTCACCTCTCCCTTTATTCTCCTCCTCCTCACCTCTCCCTCTATCCTCCTCCTCACCTCTCCCTCTATCCTCCTCCTCCTCCTCACCTTTCCCTTTATCCTCCTCCTCCTCACCTCTCCCTCTATCCTCCTCCTCCTCACCTCTCCCTTTATCCTCCTCCTCCTCACCTCGCTATTTATCCTCCTCCTCACCTCTCCCTCTATCCTCCTCCTCACCTCTCCCTCTATCCTCCTCCTCACCTCTCCCTTTATCCTCCTCCTCCTCACCTCTCCCGTTATCCTCCTCCTCCTCACCTCCCCCTTTATCCTCCTCCTCACCTCTCCCTTTATCCTCCTCCTCCTCACCTCTCCCTTTATCCTCCTCCTCCTCACCTCTCCCTTTATCCTCCTCCTCCTCACCTCTCCCTCTATCCTCCTCCTCCTCTTCCTCCTCCTCACCTCTCCCTCTATCCTCCTCCTCCTCTTCCTCCTCCTCACCTTTCCCTTTATCCTCCTCCTCCTCACCTCTCCCTCTATCCTCCTCCTCACCTCTCCCTTTATCCTCCTCCTCACCTCTCCCTTTATCCTCCTCCTCCTCACCTCTCCCTTTATCCTCCTCCTCCTCACCTCTCCCTCTATCCTCCTCCTCCTCCTCCTCCTCCTCCTCCTCCTCATCTTTCCCTTTATCCTCCTCCTCCTCACATCTCCCTTTATCCTCCTCCTCCTCCTCACCTCTCCCTTTATCCTCCTCCTCACCTCTCCCTCTATCCTCCTCCTCCTCCTCCTCCTCACCTCTCCCTCTATCCTCCTCCTCCTCCTCCTCCTCATCTTTCCCTTTATCCTCCTCCTCCTCACATCTCCCTTTATCCTCCTCCTCCTCCTCACCTCTCCCTTTATCCTCCTCCTCCTCCTCACCTCTCCCTCTATCCTCCTCCTCACCTTTCCCTTTATCCTCCTCCTCCTCACCTCTCCCTTTATCCTCCTCCTCCTCACCTCTCCCTTTATCCTCCTCCTCCTCACCTCTCCCTTTATCCTCCTCCTCCTCACCTCTCCCTTTATCCTCCTCCTCCTCACCTCTCCCTTTATCCTCCTCCTCACCTCTCCCTTTATCCTCCTCCTCACCTTTCCCTTTATCCTCCTCCTCCTCACCTCTCCCTCTATCCTCCTCCTCACCTCTCCCTCTATCCTCCTCCTCACCTCTCCCTCTATCCTCCTCCTCACCTCTCCCTCTATCCTCCTCTTCCTCACCTCCCATCATCATCATCAACCTCACCTCCACTCCTTGCTCTCTCGTTGCTGTCCAGTTTGTCTTCTTTGCCCTTGGTGTCATCATCAGGGACACTGCTGTCAGATCCCTTCCTCCTGGAGAAGCGAGGGCCACGTTGCTGCTGTGTCTGTCCCTGGCAAGGGGAGTGCTGCGCTGGAGCTTGCTGGCTCTGGGACCCGCCCTGACCTTGACCCTGCTGCTGCTGGGTGGTGACCCCTGACCCCTGCTTCACCGCACCACCAGAGGAGTTCATGACTGGTCTGGGGCTGTTGGCTTGGGCGCGGGTGTAGTGACCCTGTAGAGGTTGACGACAGAGAACAGACACACCAAGGATGGTGTTGGTTAGTGACAGGAGGACAGAGACAGAGGGGTTTCAGGATGTCACATTTGATCTTTTTTGATAATTCACCAACAAGAACGATCCACAATGGGAGAGAAGGACAGAATGATCCACAATGGGAGAGAATGACAGAATGACCCACAATGGGAAAGAAGGACAGAATGACCCACAATGGGAAAGAAGGACAGATTGATCCACAATGGGAGAGAATGACAGAATGATCCACAATGGGAGAGAATGACAGAATGATCCACAATGGGAAAGAATGACAGAATGATCCACAATGGGAGAGAAGGAAATAATGATCCACAATGGGAAAGAAGAACAGAATGATCCACAATGGGAAAGAAGGAAATAATGATCCACAATGGGAAAGAAGAACAGAATGATCCACAATGGGAAAGAAGGACAGAATGATCCACAATGGGGGAGAAGAACAGAATGATCCACAATGGGAAAGAAGTACAGAATGATCCACAATGGGAAAGAAGAACAGAATGATCCACAATGGGACAGAAGAACAGAATGATCCACAATGGGACAGAATGACAGAATGATCCACAATGGGAAAGAAGGACAGAATGATCCAGAATGGGGGAGAATGACAGAATGATCCACAATGGGAAAGAAGTACAGAATGATCCACAATGGGAAAGAAGAACAGAATGATCCACAATGGGAGAGAAGGACAGAATGATCCACAATGGGAGAGAAGAACATAATGATCCACAACGGGACAGAATGACAGAATGATCCACAATGGGACAGAATGACAGAATGATCCACAATGGGACAGAAGGACAGAATGATCCACAATGGGAGAGAAGAACAGAATGATCCACAATGGGACAGAAGGACAGAATGATCCACAATGGGAAAGAAGGACAGAATGATCCACAATGGGACAGAAGGACAGAATAGTGCTACAGCACTATTACTCTGCTGCCTGACTTAGCACAGGAACATTCTTTAAGACTTCTAATTTAGCTTGAAAGGAGAGTTCCTGTGGCTGGCCAGATCTCATCCATCCATCATGATCACCTGTCCTGTGATATAATATCTCAACTCTCCAGAGTCTAAGGTGGGATATGCAGTGGCTGGAGAAAGAGCTAATATGGACTTTACATACTACTGAGCCACACCGAGCTCTACTGAGCTGGCCTGGTTACCCATCCACCATACTACTGAGCCACAACGAGCTCTACTGAGCTGGCCTGGTTACCCATCCACCATACTACTGAGCCACAACGAGCTCTACTGAGCTGGCCTGGTTACCCATACACCATAGTTGCTGGAACCCTGCTGAAATGGACCATTCCAGCCCAGTTCAGATCAGTGTGAAAAGGGCACTAGAACTACTGCAACATCAGGAGAAGGCCTCTTATCTTAGCTGAGTCTACAGTACTACTACAGAGGACGAGGGCGAGGAGGAGGACGAAGAGGAGGAGGATGCCTCGTCTCAGCTGAGTCTGCAGTACTACTACAGAGGACGAGGACGAGGAGGAGGAGGAGGACGAGGAGGAGGAGGATGCCTCGTCTCAGCTGAGTCTGCAGTACTACTACAGAGGAGGAGGAGGAGGAGGAGGCCTCGTCTCAGCTGAGTCTACAGTACTACTAAAGAGGAGGAAGAGCACTACTACGAATACTACGACTACTACTAAAGAGGAGGAGAGGAGACCTCTGGACTACTACTACTACTACTACTACTACTACTATAGAGGAGGAGAGGAGACCTCTGGACTACTACTACTACTACCACTACTACTACTACTACTACTACTACTACTACTATTATAGAGGAGGAGAGGAGACCTCTGGACTACTACTACTACTACTACTACTACTATTATAGAGGAGGAGAGGAGACCTCTGGACTACTACTACTACTACTACTACTACTACTATAGAGGAGGAGAGGAGACCTCTGGACTACTACTACTACTACTACCACTACTACTACTACTACTACTACTACTACTATAGAGGAGGAGAGGAGACCTCTGGACTACTACTACTACTACTACTACTACTACTATTATAGAGGAGGAGAGGAGACCTCTGGACTACTACTACTACTACTACTACTACTACTACTACTACTACTACTACTACTACTA
>NC_059192.1:88831504-88891504 GCF_020615455.1 Coregonus clupeaformis
TGAGAAGGTGACAACAAATGGAAGAAACACAAAATAACTGTTAATCTCCCTCGGCCTGGGGCTCCATGCAAGATCTCACCTCGTGGAGTTGCAATGATCATGAGAACGGTGAGGAATCAGCCCAGAACTACACGGGAGGATCTTGTCAATGATCTCAAGGCAGCTGGGACCATAGTCACCAAGAAAACAATTGGTAACACACTACGCCGTGAAGGACTGAAATCCTGCAGCGCCCGCAAGGTCCCCCTGCTCAAGAAAGCACATATACATGCCCGTCTGAAGTTTGCCAATGAACATCGGAATGATTCAGAGGAGAACTAGGTGAAAGTGTTGTGGTCAGATGAGACCAAAATGGAGCTCTTTGGCATCAACTAAACTTGCCGTGTTTGGAGGAGGAGGAATGCTGCCTATGACCCCAAGAACACCATCCCCACCGTCAAACATGGAGGTGGAAACATTATGCTTTGGGGGGGGGTTTTCTGCTAAGGGGACAGGACAACTTCACCGCATCAAAGGGACGATGGACGGGGCCATGTACCGTCAATTCTTGGGTGAGAACCTCCTTCCCTCAGCCAGGGCATTGAAAATGGGTCATGGATGGGTATTCCAGCATGACAATGACCCAAAACACACGGCCAAGGCAACAAAGGAGTGGCTCAAGAAGAAGCACATTAAGGTCCTGGAGTGGCCTAGCCAGTCTCCAGACCTTAATCCCATAGAACATCTGTGGAGGGAGCTGAAGGTTCGAGTTGCCAAACGTCAGCCTCGAAACCTTAATGACTTGGAGAAGATCTGCAAAGAGGAGTGGGACAAAATCCCTCCTGAGATGTGTGCAAACCTGGTGGCCAACTACAAGAAACGTCTGACCTCTGTGATTGCCAACAAGGGTTTTGCCACCAAGTACTAAGTCATGTTTTGCAGAGGGGTCAAATACTTATTTCCCTCATTAAAATGCAAATACATTTCTAACATTTTTGACATGCGTTTTTCTGGATTTTTGTTGTTGTTATTCTGTCTCTCACTGTTCAAATAAACCTACCATTAAAATTATAGACTGATCATGTCTTTGTCAGCGGGCAAACGTACAGAATCAGCAGGGGATCAAATACTTTTTTCCCTCACTGTATTTAATATGAAGAGTAGAGAGGAGTATAGAGGTGTATTTAATATGAAGAGTAGAGAGGAGTATAGAGGTGTATTTAATATGAAGAGTAGAGAGGGGAGTATAGAGGTGTATTTAATATGAAGAGTAGAGAAGAGTATAGAGGTGTATTTAATATGAAGAGTAGAGAGGAGTATAGAGGTGTATTTAATATGAGAGGAGTGTATTTACCTGGTCATTCATCACAACCATAGTACGGCTGAAGAGGTCATGATGTGTGATGATCCCTGTGAACCACTGAGTAGCTGAGTCTTGTCTGTAAACACGGACCCGGTAGCCATTTAATGAATAGGGACCTGGAGGAGAACAGGAGCAACGTGGGGGTTAAATACAGTCTGAAAGACATCCAGTTATACCACCTGAGATACACATTCAGATATTCTTCCAGAGCCGCTATGGGCATTCAATATCAGAGGCCTGCCTTAAACGCTTCCAACTGTCTCTCTCTGTCCATTAACGCCACTGAGACTACATTCAATATCAGAGGCCTGCCTTAAACGCTTCCAACTGTCTCTCTCTGGCCATTAACGCCACTGAGACTACATTCAATATCAGAGGCCTGCCTTAAACGCTTCCAACTGTCTCTCTCTGGCCATTAACGCCACTGAGACTACATTCAATATCAGAGGCCTGCCTTAAACGCTTCCAACTGTCTCTCTCTGGCCATTAACGCCACTGAGACTACATTCAATATCAGAGGCCTGCCTTAAACGCTTCCAACTGTCTCTCTCTGGCCATTAAAACCACTGAGACTACATTCAATATCAGAGGCCTGCCTTAAAAGCTTCCAACTGTCTCTCCTTGTCCATTAACGCCACTGAGACTACATTCAATATCAGAGGCCTGCCTTAAAAGCTTCCAACTGTCTCTCCTTGTCCATTAACGCCACTGAGACTACATTCAATATCAGAGGCCTGCCTTAAACGCTTCCAACTGTCTCTCTCTGGCCATTAACGCCACTGAGACTACATTCAATATCAGAGGCCTGCCTTAAACGCTTCCAACTGTCTCTCTCTGTCCATTAACGCCACTGAGACTACATTCAATATCAGAGGCCTGCCTTAAACGCTTCCAACTGTCTCTCCTTGTCCATTAACGCCACTGAGACTACATTCAATATCAGAGGCCTGCCTTAAACGCTTCCAACTGTCTCTCCTTGTCCATTAACGCCACTGAGACTACATTCAATATCAGAGGCCTGCCTTAAACGCTTCCAACTGTCTCTCTCTGGCCATTAACGCCACTGAGACTACATTCAATATCAGAGGCCTGCCTTAAACGCTTCCAACTGTCTCTCCTTGTCCACTAACACCACTGAGACTACATTCAATATCAGAGGCCTGCCTTAAACGCTTCCAACTGTCTCTCTCTGGCCATTAACGCCACTGAGACTACATTCAATATCAGAGGCCTGCCTTAAACGCTTCCAACTGTCTCTCTCTGGCCATTAACGCCACTGAGACTACATTCAATATCAGAGGCCTGCCTTAAAAGCTTCCAACTGTCTCTCTCTGGCCATTAACGCCACTGAGACTACATTCAATATCAGAGGCCTGCCTTAAAAGCTTCCAACTGTCTCTCTCTGGCCATTAACGCCACTGAGACTACATTCAATATCAGAGGCCTGCCTTAAAAGCTTCCAACTGTCTCTCTCTGGCCATTAACGCCACTGAGACTACATTCAATATCAGAGGCCTGCCTTAAAAGCTTCCAACTGTCTCTCCTTGTCCATTAACGCCACTGAGACTACATTCAATATCAGAGGCCTGCCTTAAACGCTTCCAACTGTCTCTCTTTGGCCATTAACGCCACTGAGACTACATTCAATATCAGAGGCCTGCCTTAAACGCTTCCAACTGTCTCTCCTTGTCCATTAACGCCACTGAGACTACATTCAATATCAGAGGCCTGCCTTAAACGCTTCCAACTGTCTCTCTCTGGCCATTAACGCCACTGAGACTACATTCAATATCAGAGGCCTGCCTTAAACGCTTCCAACTGTCTCTCTCTGGCCATTAACGCCACTGAGACTACATTCAATATCAGAGGCCTGCCTTAAACGCTTCCAACTGTCTCTCTCTGTCCATTAACGCCACTGAGACTACATTCAATATCAGAGGCCTGCCTTAAACGCTTCCAACTGTCTCTCTCTGGCCATTAACGCCACTGAGACTACATTCAATATCAGAGGCCTGCCTTAAACGCTTCCAACTGTCTCTCTCTGTCCATTAACGCCACTGAGACTACATTCAATATCAGAGGCCTGCCTTAAACGCTTCCAACTGTCTCTCTCTGGCCATTAACGCCACTGAGACTACATTCAATATCAGAGGCCTGCCTTAAACGCTTCCAACTGTCTCTCTCTGGCCATTAACGCCACTGAGACTACATTCAATATCAGAGGCCTGCCTTAAAAGCTTCCAACTGTCTCTCCTTGGCCATTAACGCCACTGAGACTACATTCAATATCAGAGGCCTGCCTTAAAAGCTTCCAACTGTCTCTCCTTGGCCATTAACGCCACTGAGACTACATTCAATATCAGAGGCCTGCCTTAAACGCTTCCAACTGTCTCTCTCTGGCCATTAACGCCACTGAGACTACATTCAATATCAGAGGCCTGCCTTAAACGCTTCCAACTGTCTCTCCTTGTCCATTAACACCACTGAGACTACATTCAATATCAGAGGCCTGCCTTAAAAGCTTCCAACTGTCTCTCCTTGTCCATTAACGCCACTGAGACTACATTCAATATCAGAGGCCTGCCTTAAACGCTTCCAACTGTCTCTCTCTGGCCATTAACGCCACTGAGACTACATTCAATATCAGAGGCCTGCCTTAAAAGCTTCCAACTGTCTCTCTCTGGCCATTAACGCCACTGAGACTACATTCAATATCAGAGGCCTGCCTTAAACGCTTCCAACTGTCTCTCCTTGTCCATTAACGCCACTGAGACTACATTCAATATCAGAGGCCTGCCTTAAACGCTTCCAACTGTCTCTCCTTGTCCATTAACGCCACTGAGACTACATTCAATATCAGAGGCCTGCCTTAAACGCTTCCAACTGTCTCTCCTTGTCCATTAACGCCACTGAGACTACATTCAATATCAGAGGCCTGCCTTAAACGCTTCCAAATGTCTCTCTCTGGCCATTAACGCCACTGAGACTACATTCAATATCAGAGGCCTGCCTTAAACGCTTCCAACTGTCTCTCTCTGGCCATTAACGCCACTGAGACTACATTCAATATCAGAGGCCTGCCTTAAACGCTTCCAACTGTCTCTCTCTGTCCATTAACGCCACTGAGACTACATTCAATATCAGAGGCCTGCCTTAAACGCTTCCAACTGTCTCTCTCTGTCCATTAACGCCACTGAGACTACATTCAATATCAGAGGCCTGCCTTAAACGCTTCCAACTGTCTCTCTCTGGCCATTAACGCCACTGAGACTACATTCAATATCAGAGGCCTGCCTTAAACGCTTCCAACTGTCTCTCTCTGGCCATTAACGCCACTGAGACTACATTCAATATCAGAGGCCTGCCTTAAACGCTTCCAACTGTCTCTCCTTGTCCATTAACGCCACTGAGACTACATTCAATATCAGAGGCCTGCCTTAAAAGCTTCCAACTGTCTCTCCTTGTCCATTAACGCCACTGAGACTACATTCAATATCAGAGGCCTGCCTTAAAAGCTTCCAACTGTCTCTCCTTGTCCATTAACGCCACTGAGACTACATTCAATATCAGAGGCCTGCCTTAAACGCTTCCAACTGTCTCTCCTTGTCCATTAACGCCACTGAGACTACATTCAATATCAGAGGCCTGCCTTAAACGCTTCCAACTGTCTCTCCTTGGCCATTAACGCCACTGAGACTACATTCAATATCAGAGGCCTGCCTTAAAAGCTTCCAACTGTCTCTCCTTGTCCATTAACGCCACTGAGACTACATTCAATATCAGAGGCCTGCCTTAAACGCTTCCAACTGTCTCTCTCTGTCCATTAACGCCACTGAGACTACATTCAATATCAGAGGCCTGCCTTAAAAGCTTCCAACTGTCTCTCCTTGTCCATTAACGCCACTGAGACTACATTCAATATCAGAGGCCTGCCTTAAAAGCTTCCAACTGTCTCTCCTTGTCCATTAACACCACTGAGACTACATTCAATATCAGAGGCCTGCCTTAAACGCTTCCAACTGTCTCTCTCTGGCCATTAACGCCACTGAGACTACATTCAATATCAGAGGCCTGCCTTAAACGCTTCCAACTGTCTCTCCTTGTCCATTAACACCACTGAGACTACATTCAATATCAGAGGCCTGCCTTAAAAGCTTCCAACTGTCTCTCCTTGTCCATTAACGCCACTGAGACTACATTCAATATCAGAGGCCTGCCTTAAAAGCTTCCAACTGTCTCTCCTTGTCCATTAACACCACTGAGACTACATTCAATATCAGAGGCCTGCCTTAAACGCTTCCAACTGTCTCTCCTTGTCCATTAACACCACTGAGACTACATTCAATATCAGAGGCCTGCCTTAAACGCTTCCAACTGTCTCTCCTCTGAGACTACATTCAATATCAGAGGCCTGCCTTAAACGCTTCCAACTGTCTCTCTCTGGCCATTAACACCACTGAGAGGTCTAAGAGGTCCTTGCACCTTGACCAGAGTCTGCGGACAAGACAGATATCCTCCTCATCTGGTTGCTAGACTAGGGAGTCCATTAGCACCACTGAGAGGTCTAAGAGATCCATGCAGCTCTAATTACACACTAGGTCTCATTAAGCCAGGCCAAGTTCATTACAGTCATTAAAATGTGGACATTGTAAATAAGCACCAGCTCCAAGACCACAGAGCCTCTTCATCTGTCAGGTAACGGGAACACACTGACCAATAGACAGTCTCCTCTGGTCCTTACAACACACTGACCAATAGACAGTCTCCTCTGGTCCTTACAACACACTGACTAACAGACAGTCTCCTCTGGTCCTTACAACACACTGACCAACAGACAGTCTCCTCTGGTCCTTACAACACACTGACTAACAGACAGTCTCCTCTGATGTCTGGTCCTTACAACACACTGACTAACAGACAGTCTCCTCTGGTCCTTACAACACACTGACTAACAGACAGTCTCCTCTGGTCCTTACAACACACTGACTAACAGACAGTCTCCTCTGGTCCTTACAACACACTGACTAACAGACAGTCTCCTCTGATGTCTGGTCCTTACAACACACTGACCAACAGACAGTCTCCTCTGGTCCTTACAACACACTGACTAACAGACAGTCTCCTCTGGTCCTTACAACACACTGACTAACAGACAGTCTCCTCTGGTCCTTACAACACACTGACTAACAGACAGTCTCCTCTGGTCCTTACAACACACTGACCAATAGACAGTCTCCTCTGGTCCTTACAACACACTGACTAACAGACAGTCTCCTCTGGTCCTTACAACACACTGACCAACAGACAGTCTCCTCTGATGTCTGGTCCTTACAACACACTGACCAACAGACAGTCTCCTCTGGTCCTTACAACACACTGACTAACAGACAGTCTCCTCTGGTCCTTACAACACACTGACTAACAGACAGTCTCCTCTGGTCCTTACAACACACTGACTAACAGACAGTCTCCTCTGATGTCTGGTCCTTACAACACACTGACTAACAGACAGTCTCCTCTGGTCCTTACAACACACTGACCAACAGACAGTCTCCTCTGGTCCTTACAACACACTGACTAACAGACAGTCTCCTCTGGTCCTTACAACACACTGACTAACAGACAGTCTCCTCTGGTCCTTACAACACACTGACTAACAGACAGTCTCCTCTGATGTCTGGTCCTTACAACACACTGACCAACAGACAGTCTCCTCTGGTCCTTACAACACACTGACTAACAGACAGTCTCCTCTGATATCTGGTCCTTACAGTATCCACAACAGACACTGATGGCAGTACTAGCAGACACAGGGCCAGGTACGGAAATCAGTGTCTGCTTGGATAGATAACATGACAGAGTGGCTGGTCTGGTCTATTCTGGCCGTGGCAATGATTCCTGGTCTCTGTCCTTGGCTCTGTCTCTGTCCTGGGCTCTGGCTCTGTCTTGGGCTCTGTCTCTGTCCTGGTGTCTGTCCTGGGCTCTGTCTCTGTCCTGGGCTCTGTCTCTGTCCTGGGCTCTGGCTCTGTCCTGGGCTCTGGCTCTGTCCTGGGCTCTGGCTCTGTCCTGGGCTCTGGCTCTGTCCTGGGCTCTGGCTCTGTCCTGGGCTCTGGCTCTGTCCTGGGCTCTGGCTCTGTCCTGGGCTCTGGCTCTGTCCTGGGCTCTGGCTCTGTCCTGGGCTCTGGCTCTGTCCTGGGCTCTGGCTCTGTCCTGGTGTCTGTCCTGGGCTCTGTCTCTGTCCTGGGCTCTGTCTCTGTCATGGGCTCTGTCTCTGTCCTGGGCTCTGTCTCTGTCCTGGGCTCTGTCTCTGTCCTGGGCTCTGTCTCTGTCCTGGGCTCTGTCTCTGTCCTGGGCTCTGTCTCTGTCCTGGGCTCTGTATTCTCTTTTTAGTGCTCTACATTTGGCCCCATGAGGCTCTGGTCTAAAGTAGTGCACTATATATGGAATAGGGTGTCATAGGGCTCTGGTCTAAAGTAGTGCACTATATATGGAATAGGGTGTCATAGGGCTCTGGTCTAAAGTAGTGCACTATATAGGGAATAGGGTGTCATAGGGCTCTGGTCTAAAGTAGTGCACTATATATGGAATAGGGTGTCATAGGGCTCTGGTCTAAAGTAGTGCACTATATATGGAATAGGGTGTCATAGGGCTCTGGTCTAAAGTAGTGCACTATATAGGGAATAGGGTGTCATAGGGCTCTGGTCTAAAGTAGTGCACTATATAGGGAATAGGGTGTCATAGGGCTCTGGTCTAAAGTAGTGCACTATATAGGGAATAGGGTGTCATAGGGCTCTGGTCTAAAGTAGTGCACTATATAGGGAATAGGGTGTCATAGGGCTCTGGTCTAAAGTAGTGCACTATATAGGGAATAGGGTGTCATAGGGCTCTGGTCTAAAGTAGTGCACTATATAGGGAATAGGGTGTCATAGGGCTCTGGTCTAAAGTAGTGCACTATATAGGGAATAGGGTGCCATAGGGCTCTGGTCTAAAGTAGTGCACTATATAGGGAATAGGGTGCCATAGGGCTCTGGTCTAAAGTAGTGCACTATATAGGGAATAGGGTGCCATAGGGCTCTGGTCTAAAGTAGTGCACTATATAGGGAATAGGGTGCCATAGGGCTCTGGTCTAAAGTAGTGCACTATAAAGGGAATAGGGTGTCATAGGGCTCTGGTCTAAAGTAGTGCACTGTATAGGGAATAGGGTGCCATAGGGCTCTGGTCTAAAGTAGTGCACTATAAAGGGAATAGGGTGTCATAGGGCTCTGGTCTAAAGTAGTGCACTATATAGGGAATAGGGTGCCATAGGGCTCTGGTCTAAAGTAGTGCACTATATAGGGAATAGGGTGCCATAGGGCTCTGGTCTAAAGTAGTGCACTATATAGGGAATAGGGTGCCATAGGGCTCTGGTCTAAAGTAGTGCACTATATAGGGAATAGGGTGTCATAGGGCTCTGGTCTAAAGTAGTGCACTATATAGGGAATAGGGTGCCATAGGGCTCTGGTCTAAAGTAGTGCACTATATAGGGAATAGGGTGTCATAGGGCTCTGGTCTAAAGTAGTGCACTATATAGGGAATAGGGTGCCATAGGGCTCTGGTCTAAAGTAGTGCACTATATAGGGAATAGGGTGTCATAGGGCTCTGGTCTAAAGTAGTGCACTATATAGGGAATAGGGTGTCATAGGGCTCTGGTCTAAAGTAGTGCACTATATAGGGAATAGGGTGCCATAGGGCTCTGGTCTAAAGTAGTGCACTATATATGGAATAGGGTGTCATAGGGCTCTGGTCTAAAGTAGTGCACTATATAGGGAATAGGGTGTCATAGGGCTCTGGTCTAAAGTAGTGCACTATATAGGGAATAGGGTGTCATAGGGCTCTGGTCTAAAGTAGTGCACTATATAGGGAATAGGGTGTCATAGGGCTCTGGTCTAAAGTAGTGCACTATATAGGGAATAGGGTGTCATAGGGCTCTAGTCTAAAGTAGTGCACTATATAGGGAATAGGGTGTCATAGGGCTCTGGTCTAAAGTAGTGCACTATATAGGGAATAGGGTGTCATAGGGCTCTGGTCTAAAGTAGTGCACTATATAGGGAATAGGGTGTCATAGGGCTCTAGTCTAAAGTAGTGCACTATATAGGGAATAGGGTGTCATAGGGCTCTGGTCTAAAGTAGTGCACTATATAGGGAATAGGGTGCCATAGGGCTCTGGTCTAAAGTAGTGCACTATATAGGGAATAGGGTGTCATAGGGCTCTGGTCTAAAGTAGTGCACTATATAGGGAATAGGGTGCCATAGGGCTCTGGTCTAAAGTAGTGCACTATATATGGAATAGGGTGTCATAGGGCTCTGGTCTAAAGTAGTGCACTATATAGGGAATAGGGTGCCATAGGGCTCTGGTCTAAAGTAGTGTACTATATAGGGAATAGGGTGCCATAGGGCTCTGGTCTAAAGTAGTGCACTATATAGGGAATAGGGTGTCATAGGGCTCTGGTCTAAAGTAGTGCACTATAGGGAATAGGGTGTCATAGGGCTCTGGTCTAAAGTAGTGCACTATATAGGGAATAGGGTGTCATAGGGCTCTGGTCTAAAGTAGTGCACTATATAGGGAATAGGGTGCCATAGGGCTCTGGTCTAAAGTAGTGCACTATATAGGGAATAGGGTGTCATAGGGCTCTGGTCTAAAGTAGTGCACTATATAGGGAATAGGGTGCCATAGGGCTCTGGTCTAAAGTAGTGCACTATATAGGGAATAGGGTGTCATAGGGCTCTGGTCTAAAGTAGTGCACTATATAGGGAATAGGGTGTCATAGGGCTCTGGTCTAAAGTAGTGCACTATATAGGGGAATAGGGTGCCATAGGGCTCTGGTCTAAAGTAGTGCACTATATATGGAATAGGGTGTCATAGGGCTCTGGTCTAAAGTAGTGCACTATATAGGGAATAGGGTGTCATAGGGCTCTGGTCTAAAGTAGTGCACTATATAGGGGAATAGGGTGTCATAGGGCTCTGGTCTAAAGTAGTGCACTATATAGGGAATAGGGTGTCATAGGGCTCTGGTCTAAAGTAGTGCACTATATAGGGAATAGGGTGTCATAGGGCTCTAGTCTAAAGTAGTGCACTATATAGGGAATAGGGTGTCATAGGGCTCTGGTCTAAAGTAGTGCACTATATAGGGAATAGGGTGTCATAGGGCTCTGGTCTAAAGTAGTGCACTATATAGGGAATAGGGTGTCATAGGGCTCTAGTCTAAAGTAGTGCACTATATAGGGAATAGGGTGTCATAGGGCTCTGGTCTAAAGTAGTGCACTATATAGGGAATAGGGTGTCATAGGGCTCTGGTCTAAAGTAGTGCACTATATAGGGAATAGGGTGTCATAGGGCTCTGGTCTAAAGTAGTGCACTATATAGGGAATAGGGTGTCATAGGGCTCTGGTCTAAAGTAGTGCACTATATAGGGAATAGGGTGTCATAGGGCTCTGGTCTAAAGTAGTGCACTATATAGGGAATAGGGTGTCATAGGGCTCTGGTCTAAAGTAGTGCACTATATAGGGAATAGGGTGTCATAGGGCTCTAGTCTAAAGTAGTGCACTATATAGGGAATAGGGTGTCATAGGGCTCTGGTCTAAAGTAGTGCACTATATAGGGAATAGGGTGTCATAGGGTTCTGGTCTAAAGTAGTGCACTATATAGGGAATAGGGTGTCATAGGGCTCTGGTCTAAAGTAGTGCACTATATAGGGAATAGGGTGTCATAGGGCTCTGGTCTAAAGTAGTGCACTATATAGGGAATAGGGTGTCATAGGGCTCTGGTCTAAAGTAGTGCACTATATAGGGAATAGGGTGTCATAGGGCTCTGGTCTAAAGTAGTGCACTATATAGGGAATAGGGTGTCATAGGGCTCTAGTCTAAAGTAGTGCACTATATAGGGAATAGGGTGCCATAGGGCTCTGGTCTAAAGTAGTGCACTATATAGGGAATAGGGTGCTGTTCAAAGGACTTCGCATCATCACAGTGAACAGACAAGTTGGTTGGGTTTGTTCAATATTAAATACATGATTCAGTGTTTCTTACCTTGCATAAAAATTTCCTGAACCTTTTGATCTTTGAGCCAGAACCTGACCTCTTCATGAAGCTGAGGGTTGTCCCTGAGAACAGGACTCAAACTGTCCACTTCATCCTGCAGACACAGACAGAGCGTACACATTAGAACAATATTATATACATACTAAAGACCATTCAGTACATTACAACTGGAGACATAACCTATTTATTAGACCATTCAGTACATTACAACTGGAGACAGACCCTATTTATTAGTTCAGACAATACATTACAACCATATTTAATACTATTAAAAACAAGAAACTACCTTCTAAATGCGAAGTAGGCACTGGTCTGAATCCCAAAATGAAAGGAAATTCATGAGCACCAATGTCTACTTCACCCATGCTCTACCAAGGTTTTACAGCACCGAGCTTTGACTCTACTGATCTACATCTATAGAAAAGAAAGGAATGGAATTAACAAAAACATTTCTACAAGCAATTGTAACAGCAACAGGAAAACTGCTTCAAGAGCTTTGTCCAAATACTGGCGGACTCAAATAAGAAAATAAAGGACCGGAGAGGTACAGGACCTTCAGAACAGTTTGCAGTTTCTCCCAGCAAGATCACAAAAAACTGGAAGTCCATGCGAGATGACATCAGCAATGTCTGTGAATCATTATTACAAATGACTGATAAAACAGACTATCTAGAGAGACAATCCAGGAGTAATAACATTGTTGTGGATGGCATATCAGAGTCTCCTCACGAGACCTGGACAGAGTCTGAGGAGAAAGTGAAAAAAAATATATATATATATGAAAAAACATTCACAGAAAAGCTGCAGGTGGATGATAGGAAGGTTGAGGTGGAAAACCTGTAACCAGCCCAGGTGACTGACCCAGCATGATAGTGGTCAGGTTCCTAAGGTTGAGGTGGAAAACCTGTAACCAGCCCAGGTGACTGACCCAGGACGATAGTGGTCAGGTTCCTAAGGTTGAGGTGGAAAACCTGTAACCAGCCCAGGTGACTGACCCAGGACGATAGTGGTCAGGTTCCTAAGGTTGAGGTGGAAAACCTGTAACCAGCCCAGGTGACTGACCCAGGACGATAGTGGTCAGGTTCCTAAGGTTGAGGTGGAAAACCTGTAACCAGCCCAGGTGACTGCCCAGGACGATAGTGGTCAGGTTCCTAAGGTTGAGGTGGAAAACATGTAACCAGCCCAGGTGACTGACCCAGGACGATAGTGGTCAGGTTCCTAAGGTTGAGGTGGAAAACCTGTAACCAGCCCAGGTGACTGCCCAGGACGATAGTGGTCAGGTTCCTAAGGTTGAGGTGGAAAACCTGTAACCAGCCCAGGTGACTGACCCAGGACGATAGTGGTCAGGTTCCTAAGGTTGAGGTGGAAAACCTGTAACCAGCCCAGGTGACTGACCCAGGACGATAGTGGTCAGGTTCCTAAGGTTGAGGTGGAAAACATGTAACCAGCCCAGGTGACTGACCCAGGACGATAGTGGTCAGGTTCCTAAGGTTGAGGTGGAAAACCTGTAACCAGCCCAGGTGACTGCCCAGGACGATAGTGGTCAGGTTCCTAAGGTTGAGGTGGAAAACCTGTAACCAGCCCAGGTGACTGACCCAGGACGATAGTGGTCAGGTTCCTAAGGTTGAGGTGGAAAACCTGTAACCAGCCCAGGTGACTGACCCAGGACGATAGTGGTCAGGTTCCTAAGGTTGAGGTGGAAAACCTGTAACCAGCCCAGGTGACTGACCCAGGACGATAGTGGTCAGGTTCCTAAGGTGCAAGCACCAACATCTTCCTCATGGACTTCTCTGAAGCTGTGTGCCAGAGGCAGAAAAAGCTATGTAAGCTGCATGAGAGAGTGGGGACATTGCTTACATCTGCTACATCAACCTCATTGTCCACCCTCCTGAAAGCCTGGGAGGAGTGAGCTTCAGGATCCGTAGCTTCAGCTAAACATAACACACATACACCAAATCACACTCACAAGGGCCTGACTGACTCACTCTTAGCTAAAAAATGTTTTTATGTCTATCGCCGATAAGCTACCCAGGAAAGGGCTAAGAATAAACCATGTAAATATATGAAGCCTTAGAAATAAGGTTAATGAAATCAATAACTTACTAACGTCAGATAACATTCATATACTGGCCATCTCTGAAACTCACTTACATAATTCCTTTGATGATACAGCAGTAGCAATACAAGGATACAACATCTATAGAAGAGACAGAAATGCTTATGGGGGAGGTGTTGCTGTGTATGTGTGTGTGTTTATGTACAGTTAAAGTCAGAAGTTAACATACACTTAGGTTGGAGTCATTAAAACTTGTTTTTCAAACACCATTTCTTGTTAAACTATAATTTGGCAAGTCGGTTAGGACATCTACTTTGTGCATGACACAAGTAATTTTTCCAACAATTATTTACAGACAGATTATTTCACTTATAATTCACTGTATCACAATTCCAGTGAGTCCGAAGTTTACATACACTAAATTGAATGTGCCTTTAAACAACTTGGAAAATTCCAGAAAATGTTGTCATGGCTTTAGAAGCTTCTGATAGGCTAACTGACATATTTGAGTCAATTGGAGGTGTACCTGTGGATGTATTTCAAGGCCTACCTTCAAACTCAGTGCCTCTTTACTTGACATCATGGGAAAATCAAAAGAAATCAGCCAAGACCTCAGAATTTTTTTTTTTTACCTCCACAAGTCTGGTTCATCCTTGGGAGCAATTTCCAAACGCCTGAAAGTACCAAGTTCATCTGTACAAACAATAGTACGCAAGTATAAACACCATGGGACCACGCAGCCATCATACCGCTCAGAAAGGAGACGCGTTCTGTCTCCTAGAGATGAACAGCAAAAGGACCTTGTGAAGATGCTGGAGGAAACAGGTACAAAAGTATCTATATCCACAGTAAAACAAGTCCTATATCAACATAACCTGAAAGGCCGCTCAGCAAGAAAGAAGCCACTGCTCCAAAACCACCATAAAAAAGCCAGACTACGGTTTGCAACTGCACATGGGGACAAAGATCGTACTTTTTGGAGAAATGTCCACTGGTCTGATGAAACAAAAATAGAACTGTTTGGCCATAATGACCATCGTTATGTTTGGAGGAAAAAGGGGGTCACTTGCAAGCCAAAGAACACCATCCCAACCGTGAAGCACGGGGGTGGCAGCATCATGCTGTGGGGGTGCTTTGCAGCAGAAGGGACTGGTGCACTTCACAAAATAGATGGCATAATGAGGAAGGAAAATTATGGGGATATATTGAAGCAACATCTCAAGACATCAGTCAGAAAGTTAAAGCTTGGTCGCAAATGGGTCTTCCAAATGGACAATGACCCCAAGCATGCTTCAAAAGTTGTGGCAAAATGGCTTAGACAACAAAGTCAAGGTATTGGAGTGGCCATCACAAAGACCTCAATCCTATAGAAAATGTGTGGGCAGACCTGAAAAAGCAAGGAGGCCTACAAACCTGACTCAGTTACACCAGCTCTGTCAGGAGGAATGGGCCAAAATTCACCCAACTTCTTGTGTGAAGCTTGTGGAAGGCTACCCAAAACGTTTGACCCACGTTAAACAATTTAAAGGCAATGCTACCAAATGCTAATTGAGTGTATGTAAACTTCTGACCCACTGGGAATGTGATGAAATAAATAAAAGCTGAAATAAATCATTCTCTCTACTATTATTCTGACATTTCACATTCTTAAAATAAAATGGTGATCCAACTGACATAAGACAGGGAATTTTTACTAGGATTAAATGTCAAACTGAGTTGAAATGTATTTGGCTAAGGTGTATGTAAACTTCCGACTTCAACTGTACATACATACATATATACAGTATCAGTCAAAGGTTTGGACACAACTACTCATTCAAGGGTTTTTCTTTATTTTTACTATTTTCTACATTGTAGAATAATAGTGAAGACATCAAAACTATGAAATAACACATATGGAATCATGTAGTAAACAAAAAAGTGTTAAACAAATCAAAATATATTTTACATTTGAGATTCTTCAAATAGCCACCCTTTGCCTAGATGACAGCTTTGCACACTCTTGAACTTCTCTCAACCAGCTTCACCTGGAATGCTTTTCCAACAGTCTTGAAGGAGTTCCCACATATGCTGAGCACTTGTTGGCTGCTTTCCTTCACTCTGCGGTCCAACTCATCCCAAACCATCTCAATTGGGTTGAGGTCGGGGGATTGTGGAGGCCAGGTCATCTGATGCAGCACTCTATCACTCTCCTTCTTTGTAAAATAGCCCTTACATATACAGCTCTGTAAAAAATTGTCGCTTGTAGGCCTCTCCAGGTCTCCGTCTAACCATTAGACGACCAGGTGTTGGGAAAAGCTGAAAATTGGACTCATCAGAGAAGATGACCTTACTCCAGTCCTCTACGGCCCAATCCTAATTGTCTTTTGCAAACCTCAGCCTGGCTCTTCTTTGCTTCTCATTGATGAAGGGCTTTTTTCTAGCTTTGCACGACTTCAGCCCTGCCCCTAGGAGCCTGTTTCTAACCGTCCTCGCCGTGCATTACACCCCAGTTGCCGTTTGCCATTCTTTTTGTAGGTCACTTGATGTCATCCTACGGTTGTTGAGTGACATTCAAATGAGTTGGTGGTCATCCCGGTCAGTAGAGAGTCGTTTTCGCCCTCTGCTGGTCTGTAGCTTTGTTGTCCCCAATGTCTGCTGCTTGACCTTGTTCTTATGAACTGCCGTCTTTGACATTTTAAGGATGGACGCAACCTGACGCTCACTGTATCCCTCGGCCAGTAAAGCCAGAATTGAACCCTTCTTTGCCTCACTCAAAACTTTCCTTTTCATCTCTTTTGGCATGGTCAATAGTTATTTTTTGATTCATATTACTTTTGAGGTACTATAAGCACAGTTTTTGCCATCCAGCTGGTCCTATTGCAACTTGTAGTGATGACCACAGCAGTGGATTTTATACTTTTCCTCGTTAAATAAGATTTGGTTCATTCAGTAGAATGAGGTGTGCCTGTGTTGGAATTCAACAGACACTGGAAAGGAATGGCTGTCATACATGTAGAGATGCTGATTTAAGAAACATTTGCAGTGGTCTCTTAATTTTTTCCAGAGCTGTATATATACATACACTACCGGTCAAAAGTTTTAGAACACCTACTCATTCAAGGGTTTTTCTTTATTTTTATTTTTTTTTACATTGTATTATAACAGTGAAGACATCAAAACTATGAAATAACATATATGGAATCATGTGGTAACCAAAAAAGTATTAAACAAATCAAAATATATTTTATAGTTCAGATTCTTCAAATAGCTACCCTTTGCCTTGATGACAGCTTTGCACACTCTTGGCATTCTCTCAACCAGCTTCACTTGGAATGCTTTCAACTGTCTTGAAAGAGTGTTTCTTGGCCCAAGCAGGTCTTTTCTTCTTATTGGTGTCCTTTAGTAGTGGTTTCTTTGCAGCAATTCGACCATGAAGGCCTGATTCACACGGTCCCCTCTGAACAGTTGATGTTGAGATGTCTGTTACTTTAACTCTGTGAAGCAGTTATTTGGGCTGCAATTTCTGAGGCTGGTAACTCTAATGAACGTATCCTCTGCAGCAGAGGTAACTCTGGGTCTTCCATTCCTGTGGCGGTCCTCATGAGAGCCAGTTTCATCACAGCGATTGATGGTGTTTGCGACTGCACTTGAAGAAACGTTCAAAGTTCTTGAAATGTTCCATATTGACTGACCTTCATGTCTTAAAGTAATGATGGACTGTCGTTTCTCTTTGCTTATTTGAGCTGTTCTTGCCATAATATGGACTTGGTCTTTTACCAAATAGGGCTATCTTCTGTATACCGTCCCTACCTTGTCACAACACAACTGATTGTCTCAAACGCATTAAATAAATACATTCCACAAATTAACTTTTAAGAAGGCACACCTGTTAATTGAAATGCATTCCAGGTGACTACCTCATGAAGCTGGTTGAGAGAATGCCAAGAGTGTGCAAAGCTGTCATCAAGGCAAAGGGTGGCTATTCGAAGAATCTCAAATATAACATATATTTTGATTTGTTTAGGTTACTACATGATTCTATATGTGTTATTTCATAGATTTGATGTCTTCACTATTATTCTACAATGTAAAAAAATTTACAAATAAAGAAAAACCCTTGAATGAGTAGGTGTTCTAAAACGTTTGAAGTAGAAGTGCTGTGGTTGCAGGTTCACCTGCCTCATCTGAAGCCTCTTCTTTTAGGGTGCTGCTATAGTGTAGGGTGCTGCTATAGTGTAGGGTGCTGCACCAAGTAGAGACTGGCACTATCTGGAGAATATGATCTGCTATAGGACACCAAGTGTAGACTGGCACTATCTGGAGAATATGATCTGCTATAGGACACCAAGTGTAGACTGTCACTATCTGGAGAATATGATCTGCTATAGGACACCAAGTGTAGACTGGCACTATCTGGAGAATATGATCTGCTATAGGACACCAAGTGTAGACTGCCACTATCTGGAGAATATGATCTGCTATAGACCACCAAGTGTAGACTGGCACTATCTGGAGAATATGATCTGCTATAGACCACCAAGTGTAGACTGCCACTATCTGGAGAATATGATCTGCTATAGACCACCAAGTGTAGACTGGCACTATCTGGAGAATATGATCTGCTATAGACCACCAAGTGGAGACTGTCACTATCTGGAGAATATGATCTGCTATAGACCACCAAGTGTAGACTGTCACTATCTGGAGAATATGATCTGCTATAGACCACCAAGTGTAGACTGTTAGTATCTAGAGAATATGTGTGTGATGTTAGATAAGGTCTCCGAGGCTAACAGAGAAATGTATTTTCTTGGTGACCTGAACATTGACTGGTTATCATCTACACTTAACAAGTGTTGGTCCCATGTTTCATGAGCTGAAATAAAAGATCCTAGACATTTTCCATACGCAAAAAAAAACGTATTTCTCTCAAATTCTGTGCACAAAATTGTTTACATCCCTGTTAGTGAGCTTTTCTCCTTTGCCAAGGTAATCCATCCACCTGACAGGTGTGGCATATCAAGAAGCTGATTAAACAGCATGATCATTACACAAGTGTACCTTGTGCTGGGGATATTAAAAGGCCACTAAAATGTGCAGTTTTGTCACACAACACAATGCCACAGATGTCTCAAGTTTTTAGGGAGCGTACAATTGGCATGCTGACTGCAGGAATATCCACCAGGGCTGATGCCAGAGAATTTAATGTTCATTTCTCTACCATAAGTCGTTTTAGAGAATTGGGCAGTACGTCCAACCGGCCTCACAACCGCAGACCACGTGTAACCACGCCAGCCCAGGACTTCCACATCCGGGCTTCTTCACCTGCAGGATCGTCTGAGACCAGCCACCCGGACAGCTGATGAAACTGTGGGTTTGCAAAACCGAACAATTTCTGCACAAACTGTCAGAAACCGTCTCAGGGAAGCTCACCTGCGTGCTCGTCGTCCTCACCAGGGTCTTGACCTGACTGAAGTTTGGCGTCGTAACAGACTTCAGTGGGAAAATGTGCACCTTCACTGGCATGCTGTAGAAGTGTGCTCATCACGGATTAATCCCAGTTTCAACTGTACCAGGCAGATGGCAGACAGCGTGTATAGAGTTGTGTGGGCGAGCGGTTTGCTGATGTCAACGTTGTGAACAGAGTGCCCCATGGTGGCGGTGGGGTTATGGTATGGGCAGGCATAAGCTACGGACAACGAACACAACTGCATTTTATCGATGGCAATTTGAATGCACAGAGATACTCTGACGAGATCCTGAGGCCCATTGTCATGCCATTCATCCGCCGCCATCACCTCATGTTTCAGAATGATAATGCACGGCCCTATGTCTGCATACTATCCAGACATGTCACCCATTGAGCATGTTTGGGATGCTCTGGATCGACGTGTACAACAGCGTGTTCCAGTTCCTGCCAATATCCAGCAACTTCGCACAGACATTGATGAGGAGTGGGACAACATTCCATAGACCACAATCAACAGCCTGATGTGTCGCGCTGCATGAGGAAAATGGTGGTCACACCAGATACTGACTGGTTTTCTGATCCACCTCCCTACTTTTTTTTAAAGGTATCTGTGACTAACAGATGCATATCTGTATTCCCAGTCATGTGAAATCCATAGATTAGGGCCTAATTTATTTATTTCAATTGACTGATGTCCTTACATGAACTGTAACATGCTGCATGTTGTGTTTATATTTTTGTTCAGTGTACAATAATGACAATATGACCCAGTACATTATTCTGTACTATTCATAAAGATATAGAATATCAGGTGATCGTTGCAGGGGCTCAAATGGAATAATCCTCTTTTCATCCACAACCTCCAAATCTAAGACTCCAAAAATAGAAAGCCAAAGTCCCCTCCCATAGGACTGAATAATATAATACCCCAACACTGACTCTGGCCCGTAATATAAAGGCCCTAAAAATGAATCAAATGCAAGAATTTCTAAACAAGACAAACAACAGTAGATCTGTTTTTATCTGTGTGTAGATATGGTGGGAAGAGAAGGAACCAGACAAACAACAGTAGATCTGTTTCTATCTGTGTGTAGATATGGTGGGAAGAGAAGGAACCAGACAAACAACAGTAGATCTGTTTCTATCTGTGTGTAGATATGGTGGGAAGAGAAGGAACCAGACAAACAACAGTAGATCTGTTTCTATCTGTGTGTAGATATGGTGGGAAGAGAAGGAACCAGACAAACAACAGTAGATCTGTTTCTATCTGTGTGTAGATATGGTGGGAAGAGAAGGAACCAGACAAACAACAGTAGATCTGTTTCTATCTGTGTGTAGATATGGTGGGAAGAGAAGGAACCAGACAAACAACAGTAGATCTGTTTCTATCTGTGTGTAGATATGGTGGGAAGAGAAGGAACCAGACAAACAACAGTAGATATGTTTCTATCTGTGTGTAGATATGGTGGGAAGAGAAGGAACCAGACAAACAACAGTAGATATGTTTCTATCTGTGTGTAGATATGGTGGGAAGAGAAGGAACCAGACAAACAACAGTAGATCTGTTTCTATCTGTGTGTAGATATGGTGGGAAGAGAAGGAACCAGACAAACAACAGTAGATCTGTTTCTATCTGTGTGTAGATATGGTGGGAAGAGAAGGAACCAGACAAACAACAGTAGATATGTTTCTATCTGTGTGTAGATATGGTGGGAAGAGAAGGAACCAGACAAACAACAGTAGATCTGTTTCTATCTGTGTGTAGATATGGTGGGAAGAGAAGGAACCAGACAAACAACAGTAGATCTGTTTCTATCTGTGTGTAGATATGGTGGGAAGAGAAGGAACCAGACAAACAACAGTAGATATGTTTCTATCTGTGTGTAGATATGGTGGGAAGAGAAGGAACCAGACAAACAACAGTAGATCTGTTTCTATCTGTGTGTAGATATGGTGGGAAGAGAAGGAACCAGACAAACAACAGTAGATCTGTTTCTATCTGTGTGTATATATGGTGGGAAGAGAAGGAACCAGACAGACAACAGTAGATCTGTTTCTATCTGGGTGTAGATATGGTGGGAAGAGAAGGAACCAGACAAACAACAGTAGATCTGTTTCTATCTGTGTGTAGATATGGTGGGAAGAGAAGGAACCAGACAAACAACAGTAGATCTGTTTCTATCTGTGTGTAGATATGGTGGGAAGAGAAGGAACCAGACAGACAACAGTAGATCTGTTTCTATCTGTGTGTAGATATGGTGGGAAGAGAAGGAACCAGACAAACAACAGAAGATCTGTTTCTATCTGTGTGTAGATATGGTGGGAAGAGAAGGAACCAGACAGACAACAGTAGATCTGTTTCTATCTGTGTGTAGATATGGTGGGAAGAGAAGGAACCAGTAAATTGTGAAATTGTAGAAGTACGGAATCATTAAAAGTAAAATAGCCTCCTATATTTTCCTGGGTTTAGACAGACCATGTCAACCAAGTTGGTCATCTTTTCAACCCAAATAAACACAAGTTCAAAAGCAAAACAACATCCCCTCTATCACCTGAAAACACTGAGTCAACACACACACACACACACACACACTTTAAACCAGATGTTTGTCTGGTTTAGGCTGGCTGGGAGGCGTGGAAACTCTGGGCTGGCTGGGAGGATCCCAACCCTGGCTGGGGAGCTGGCTGGGAGGACCCCAACCCTGGCTGGGGAGCTGGCTGGGGGGCTGGGAGGACCCTAACCCTGGCTGGGGGGCTGGATGGGGGGCTGGAAGGACTCTAACCCTGGCTGGGGGGCTGGCTGGGGGGCTGGGAGGACCTTAACCCTGGCTGGGGGGCTGGGAGGACCCTAACCCTGGCTGGGGGGCTGGCTGGGGGGCTGGGAGGACCCTAACCCTGGCTGGGGAGCTGGCTGGGAGGACCCCAACCCTGGCTGGGGAGCTGGCTGGGGGGCTGGGAGGACCCTAACCCTGGCTGGGGGGCTGGATGGGGGGCTGGAAGGACTCTAACCCTGGCTGGGGGGCTGGCTGGGGGGCTGGGAGCACTCTAACCCTGGCTGGGGGGCTGGATGGGGGGCTGGGAGGACTCTAACCCTGGCTGGGGGGCTGGATGGGGGCTGGAAGGACTCTAACCCTGGCTGGGGGCTGGATGGGGGCTGGGAGGACTCTAACCCTGGCTGGGGGCTGGATGCGGGGGCTGGGAGGACTCTAACCCTGGCTGGGGGGCTGGATGGGGGGCTGGGAGGACTCTAACCCTGGCTGGGGGGCTGGGAGGACTCTAACCCTGGCTGGGGGCTGGGAGGACTCTAACCCTGGCTGGGGGGCTGGGAGAACTCTAACCCTGGCTGGGGAGCTGGCTGGGAGGACTCTAACCCTGGCTGGGGAGCTGGCTGGGGGGCTGGGAGGACCCTAACCCTGGCTGGGGGGCTGGGAGGACCCTAACCCTGGCTGGGGGGCTGGCTGGGGGGCTGGGAGGACCCTAACCCTGGCTGGGGGGCTGGGAGGACCCTAACCCTGGCTGGGGGGCTGGCTGGGGGGCTGGGAGGACCCTAACCCTGGCTGGGGGGCTGGGAGGACTCTAACCCTGGCTGGGGGGCTGGATGGGGGGCTGGGAGGACTCTAACCCTGGCTGGGGAGCTGGATGGGGGCTGGGAGGACCCTAACCCTGGCTGGGGGGCTGGGAGGACCCTAACCCTGGCTGGGGGGCTGGCTGGGGGGCTGGGAGGACCCTAACCCTGGCTGGGGGGCTGGGAGGACTCTAACCCTGGCTGGGGAGCTGGCTGGGGGGCTGGGAGGACTCTAACCCTGGCTGGGGGGCTAGTTAGAAAATACCCATGCCTGTTATATGACATCTCTCTCTCTTTCTCGCCTCCCCACCTCTTCTCTCTCTGTGCTGGGCTGTAACAGCAGTGTCTCTCTCTCTTTCTCGCCTCCCCACCTCTTCTCTCTCTGTGCTGGGCTGTAACAGCAGTGTGGTGGAGGATCTTCCAGCTGCTCCAGTGGAAAACACTTTAATATGGGTGTTGCTGCCATGTGGAATTTAAAATCCTTCCAGATACATCTCTGACCCAGAAAAACAAGGCTTCCTCTTCCTTTCCTTTTCTACTGCAGAGACAGGAAGGCTGGGGGAGATTTTAAATTCCACATGGCAGCAACATTAGACAGTCAACAGAGGAGTAACAGTATGTAATAATCACTATGATACGGCTCAACACTGTAGACAACAGTATGATACACGCTGTATGTGTGAGTCAGGGTTTCCATTAGCTGGTAATTCCCGTGTTTGGCTGAAAAAAATGAAAAGCTGATAGATAAAATTGTAGCCGGTGAAATGCCAGATTAAGCTGCATACACCTCGATTTGACGCCTCAGTACCATTCTCTCACTCCTTGCACGCTGTTATGTGCGCCTGCTGCTGAGGAGAGAGAGAGGAGCCTTGGCCTAGGCAGCTAGCAGGAGAGCAGGTCAGACAGAACACTAACAGATAGCAGGACTCAGACAGAACACTAACAGCTAGCAGGACTCAGACAGAACACTAACAGATAGCAGGACTCAGACAGAACACTAACAGCTAGCAGGACTCAGACAGAACACTAACAGATAGCAGGACTCAGACAGAACACTAACAGATAGCAGGACTCAGACAGAACACTAACAGATAGCAGGACTCAGACAGAACACTAACAGATAGCAGGACTCAGACAGAACACTAACAGATAGCAGGACTCAGACAGAACACTAACAGATAGCAGGACTCAGACAGAACACTAACAGATAGCAGGACTCAGACAGAACACTAACAGATAGCAGGACTCAGACAGAACACTAACAGATAGCAGGACTCAGACAGAACACTAACAGATAGCAGGACTCAGACAGAACACTAACAGATAGCAGGACTCAGACAGAACACTAACAGATAGCAGGACTCAGACAGAACACTAACAGATAGCAGGACTCAGACAGAACACTAACAGATAGCAGGACTCAGACAGAACACTAACAGATAGCAGGACTCAGACAGAACACTAACAGATAGCAGGACTCAGACAGAACACTAACAGCTAGCAGGACTCAGACAGAACACTAACAGATAGCAGGACTCAGACAGAACACTAACAGATAGCAGGACTCAGACAGAACACTAACAGATAGCAGGACTCAGACAGAACACTAACAGATAGCAGGACTCAGACAGAACACTAACAGATAGCAGGACTCAGACAGAACACTAACAGATAGCAGGACTCAGACAGAACACTAACAGATAGCAGGACTCAGACAGAACACTAACAGCTAGCAGGACTCAGACAGAACACTAACAGATAGCAGGACTCAGACAGAACACTAACAGATAGCAGGACTCAGACAGAACACTAACAGATAGCAGGACTCAGACAGAACACTAACAGATAGCAGGACTCAGACAGAACACTAACAGCTAGCAGGACTCAGACAGAACACTAACAGATAGCAGGACTCAGACAGAACACTAACAGATAGCAGGACTCAGACAGAACACTAACAGATAGCAGGACTCAGACAGAACACTAACAGCTAGCAGGACTCAGACAGAACACTAACAGATAGCAGGACTCAGACAGAACACTAACAGATAGCAGGACTCAGACAGAACACTAACAGATAGCAGGACTCAGACAGAACACTAACAGATAGCAGGACTCAGACAGAACACTAACAGATAGCAGGACTCAGACAGAACACTAACAGATAGCAGGACTCAGACAGAACACTAACAGATAGCAGGACTCAGACAGAACACTAACAGCTAACAGGACTCAGACAGAACACTAACAGATAGCAGGACTCAGACAGAACACTAACAGCTAACAGGACTCAGACAGAACACTAACAGATAGCAGGACTCAGACAGAACACTAACAGACAGCAGGACTCAGACAGAACACTAACAGCTAACAGGACTCAGACAGAACACTAACAGATAGCAGGACTCAGACAGAACACTAACAGCTAGCAGGACTCAGACAGAACACTAACAGATAGCAGGACTCAGACAGAACACTAACAGATAGCAGGACAGACAGAACACTAACAGATAGCAGGACTCAGACAGAACACTAACAGATAGCAGGACTCAGACAGAACACTAACAGATAGCAGGACTCAGACAGAACACTAACAGATAGCAGGACTCAGACAGAACACTAACAGATAGCAGGACTCAGACAGAACACTAACAGATAGCAGGACTCAGACAGAACACTAACAGATAGCAGGACTCAGACAGAACACTAACAGATAGCAGGACTCAGACAGAACACTAACAGATAGCAGGACTCAGACAGAACACTAACAGATAGCAGGACTCAGACAGAACACTAACAGCTAACAGGACTCAGACAGAACACTAACAGATAGCAGGACTCAGACAGAACACTAACAGATAGCAGGACTCAGACAGAACACTAACAGATAGCAGGACTCAGACAGAACACTAACAGATAGCAGGACTCAGACAGAACACTAACAGATAGCAGGACTCAGACAGAACACTAACAGATAGCAGGACTCAGACAGAACACTAACAGATAGCAGGACTCAGACAGAACACTAACAGATAGCAGGACTCAGACAGAACACTAACAGATAGCAGGACTCAGACAGAACACTAACAGATAGCAGGACTCAGACAGAACACTAACAGATAGCAGGACTCAGGCAGAACACTAACAGATAGCAGGACTCAGACAGAACACTAACAGATAGCAGGACTCAGACAGAACACTAACAGATAGCAGGACTCAGACAGAACACTAACAGCTAACAGGACTCAGACAGAACACTAACAGATAGCAGGACTCAGACAGAACACTAACAGCTAGCAGGACTCAGACAGAACACTAACAGCTAGCAGGACTCAGACAGAACACTAACAGATAGCAGGACTCAGACAGAACACTAACAGATAGCAGGACTCAGACAGAACACTAACAGATAGCAGGACTCAGACAGAACACTAACAGATAGCAGGACTCAGACAGAACACTAACAGATAGCAGGACTCAGACAGAACACTAACAGATAGCAGGACTCAGACAGAACACTAACAGATAGCAGGACTCAGACAGAACACTAACAGCTAGCAGGACTCAGACAGAACACTAACAGATAGCAGGACTCAGACAGAACACTAACAGATAGCAGGACTCAGACAGAACACTAACAGATAGCAGGACTCAGACAGAACACTAACAGATAGCAGGACTCAGACAGAACACTAACAGATAGCAGGACTCAGACAGAACACTAACAGATAGCAGGACTCAGACAGAACACTAACAGATAGCAGGACTCAGACAGAACACTAACAGATAGCAGGACTCAGACAGAACACTAACAGATAGCAGGACTCAGACAGAACACTAACAGATAGCAGGACTCAGACAGAACACTAACAGATAGCAGGACTCAGACAGAACACTAACAGATAGCAGGACTCAGACAGAACACTAACAGATAGCAGGACTCAGACAGAACACTAACAGATAGCAGGACTCAGACAGAACACTAACAGCTAACAGGACTCAGACAAAACACTAACAGATAGCAGGACTCAGACAGAACACTAACAGCTAGCAGGACTCAGACAGAACACTAACAGATAGCAGGACTCAGACAGAACACTAACAGCTAACAGGACTCAGACAGAACACTAACAGATAGCAGGACTCAGACAGAACACTAACAGATAGCAGGACTCAGACAGAACACTAACAGATAGCAGGACTCAGACAGAACACTAACAGATAGCAGGACTCAGACAGAACACTAACAGATAGCAGGACTCAGACAGAACACTAACAGATAGCAGGACTCAGACAGAACACTAACAGATAGCAGGACTCAGACAGAACACTAACAGCTAGCAGGACTCAGACAGAACACTAACAGATAGCAGGACTCAGACAGAACACTAACAGATAGCAGGACTCAGACAGAACACTAACAGATAGCAGGACTCAGACAGAACACTAACAGATAGCAGGACTCAGACAGAACACTAACAGATAGCAGGACTCAGACAGAACACTAACAGATAGCAGGACTCAGACAGAACACTAACAGATAGCAGGACTCAGACAGAACACTAACAGATAGCAGGACTCAGACAGAACACTAACAGATAGCAGGACTCAGACAGAACACTAACAGATAGCAGGACTCAGACAGAACACTAACAGCTAGCAGGACTCAGACAGAACACTAACAGATAGCAGGACTCAGACAGAACACTAACAGCTAGCAGGACTCAGACAGAACACTAACAGATAGCAGGACTCAGACAGAACACTAACAGATAGCAGGACTCAGACAGAACACTAACAGATAGCAGGACTCAGACAGAACACTAACAGCTAACAGGACTCAGACAGAACACTAACAGATAGCAGGACTCAGACAGAACACTAACAGATAGCAGGACTCAGACAGAACACTAACAGATAGCAGGACTCAGACAGAACACTAACAGATAGCAGGACTCAGACAGAACACTAACAGATAGCAGGACTCAGACAGAACACTAACAGATAGCAGGACTCAGACAGAACACTAACAGATAGAAGGACTCAGACAGAACACTAACAGATAGCAGGACTCAGACAGAACACTAACAGATAGCAGGACTCAGACAGAACACTAACAGCTAGCAGGACTCAGACAGAACACTAACAGATAGCAGGACTCAGACAGAACACTAACAGATAGCAGGACTCAGACAGAACACTAACAGATAGCAGGACTCAGACAGAACACTAACAGATAGCAGGACTCAGACAGAACACTAACAGCTAACAGGACTCAGACAGAACACTAACAGATAGCAGGACTCAGACAGAACACTAACAGATAGCAGGACTCAGACAGAACACTAACAGATAGCAGGACTCAGACAGAACACTAACAGATAGCAGGACTCAGACAGAACACTAACAGATAGCAGGACTCAGACAGAACACTAACAGATAGCAGGACTCAGACAGAACACTAACAGATAGCAGGACTCAGACAGAACACTAACAGATAGCAGGACTCAGACAGAACACTAACAGATAGCAGGACTCAGACAGAACACTAACAGATAGCAGGACTCAGACAGAACACTAACAGATAGCAGGACTCAGACAGAACACTAACAGATAGCAGGACTCAGACAGAACACTAACAGATAGCAGGACTCAGACAGAACACTAACAGCTAGCAGGACTCAGACAGAACACTAACAGATAGCAGGACTCAGACAGAACACTAACAGATAGCAGGACTCAGACAGAACACTAACAGATAGCAGGACTCAGACAGAACACTAACAGATAGCAGGACTCAGACAGAACACTAACAGATAGCAGGACTCAGACAGAACACTAACAGCTAGCAGGACTCAGACAGAACACTAACAGATAGCAGGACTCAGACAGAACACTAACAGATAGCAGGACTCAGACAGAACACTAACAGATAGCAGGACTCAGACAGAACACTAACAGATAGCAGGACTCAGACAGAACACTAACAGATAGCAGGACTCAGACAGAACACTAACAGATAGCAGGACTCAGACAGAACACTAACAGATAGCAGGACTCAGACAGAACACTAACAGATAGCAGGACTCAGACAGAACACTAACAGATAACAGGACTCAGACAGAACACTAACAGATAGCAGGACTCAGACAGAACACTAACAGCTAGCAGGACTCAGACAGAACACTAACAGATAGCAGGACTCAGACAGAACACTAACAGATAGCAGGACTCAGACAGAACACTAACAGATAGCAGGACTCAGACAGAACACTAACAGCTAGCAGGACTCAGACAGAACACTAACAGATAGCAGGACTCAGACAGAACACTAACAGATAGCAGGACTCAGACAGAACACTAACAGCTAGCAGGACTCAGACAGAACACTAACAGATAGCAGGACTCAGACAGAACACTAACAGATAGCAGGACAGACAGAACACTAACAGCTAGCAGGACTCAGACAGAACACTAACAGCTAGCAGGACTCAGACAGAACACTAACAGCTAGCAGGACTCAGACAGAACACTAACAGCTAGCAGGACTCAGACAGAACACTAACAGCTAGCAGGACTCATTAGGACAGCAGCTCAGACAGACTGTACGCCAGACAAATTAACTGTGTTCATTAACAGTGAATGGGCTGTGCACTGGTGTGTGTGAGACGGCCCAGTCCCATTACTGAGAGGCTCCATATGACTGAGTCTTATAAGCATTCTACAGCGGCTCCCCCTGCTCACACACACAGCTGTTATGAGGTCTCCGAGCCACTCTCCAGTCTGCCCCCCCACGCACCCTCTCTGGCTGCACGAGTCAAGGAGAGGGAGGAGACTTCATCACACACACCAGGGGAGGAGAGGCATAGGGAGGTGATGTCAGCCTCCTCCCTCTCCTCTCTGATTGATGTTGCTGCAGTGCAATACACTCAGAGGCATCTCAACATCTTAAAATGGTGTCCATTACCAGGGCTCTACAGTGTGTCCATTACCAGGGCTCTACAGTGTGTCCATTACCAGGGCTCTACAGTGTGTCCATTACCAGGGCTCTACAGTGTGTCCATTACCAGGGCTCTACAGTGTGTCCATTACCAGGGCTCTACAGTGTGTCCATTACCAGGGCTCTACAGTGTGTCCATTACCAGGGCTCTACAGTGTGTCCATTACCAGGGCTCTACAGTGTGTCCATTACCAGGGCTCTACAGTGTGTCCATTACCAGGGCTCTACAGTGTGTCCATTACCAGGGCTCTACAGTGTGTCCATTACCAGGGCTCTACAGTGTGTCCATTACCAGGGCTCTACAGTGTGTCCATTACCAGGGCTCTACAGTGTGTCCATTACCAGGGCTCTACAGTGTGTCCATTACCAGGGCTCTACAGTGTGTCCATTACCAGGGCTCTACAGTGTGTCCATTACCAGGGCTCTACAGTGTGTCCATTACCAGGGCTCTACAGTGTGTCCATTACCAGGGCTCTACAGTGTGTCCATTACCAGGGCTCTACAGTGTGTCCATTACCAGGGCTCTACAGTGTGTCCATTACCAGGGCTCTACAGTGTGTCCATTACCAGGGCTCTACAGTGTGTCCATTACCAGGGCTCTACAGTGTGTCCATTACCAGGGCTCTACAGTGTGTCCATTACCAGGGCTCTACAGTGTGTCCTTTACCAGGGCTCTACAGTGTGTCCATTACCAGGGCTCTACAGTGTCCATTACCAGGGCTCTACAGTGTGTCCATTACCAGGGCTCTACAGTGTCCATTACCAGGGCTCTACAGTGTCCATTACCAGGGCTCTACAGTGTGTCCATTACCAGGGCTCTACAGTGTGTCCATTACCAGGGCTCTACAGTGTCCATTACCAGGGCTCTACAGTGTGTCCATTACCAGGGCTCTACAGTGTCCATTACCAGGGCTCTACAGTGTCCATTACCAGGGCTCTACAGTGTGTCCATTACCAGGGCTCTACAGTGTGTCCATTACCAGGGCTCTACAGTGTGTCCATTACCAGGGCTCTACAGTGTCCATTACCAGGGCTCTACAGTGTGTCCATTACCAGGGCTCTACAGTGTGTCCATTACCAGGGCTCTACAGGTGTCCATTACCAGGGCTCTACAGTGTGTCCATTACCAGGGCTCTACAGTGTGTCCATTACCAGGGCTCTACAGTGTGTCCATTACCAGGGCTCTACAGTGTGTCCATTACCAGGGCTCTACAGTGTGTCCATTACCAGGGCTCTACAGTGTGTCCATTACCAGGGCTCTACAGTGTGTCCATTACCAGGGCTCTACAGTGTCCATTACCAGGGCTCTACAGTGTGTCCATTACCAGGGCTCTACAGTGTCCATTACCAGGGCTCTACAGTGTCCATTACCAGGGCTCTACAGTGTGTCCATTACCAGGGCTCTACAGTGTGTCCATTACCAGGGCTCTACAGGTGTCCATTACCAGGGCTCTACAGTGTGTCCATTACCAGGGCTCTACAGTGTCCATTACCAGGGCTCTACAGTGTGTCCATTACCAGGGCTCTACAGTGTGTCCATTACCAGGGCTCTACAGTGTGTCCATTACCAGGGCTCTACAGTGTGTCCATTACCAGGGCTCTACAGTGTGTCCATTACCAGGGCTCTACAGTGTGTCCATTACCAGGGCTCTACAGTGTGTCCATTACCAGGGCTCTACAGTGTGTCCATTACCAGGGCTCTACAGTGTGTCCATTACCAGGGCTCTACAGTGTGTCCATTACCAGGGCTCTACAGTGTGTCCATTACCAGGGCTCTACAGTGTGTCCATTACCAGGGCTCTACAGTGTGTCCATTACCAGGGCTCTACAGTGTGTCCATTACCAGGGCTCTACAGTGTGTCCATTACCAGGGCTCTACAGTGTGTCCATTACCAGGGCTCTACAGTGTGTCCATTACCAGGGCTCTACAGTGTGTCCATTACCAGGGCTCTACAGTGTGTCCATTACCAGGGCTCTACAGTGTGTCCATTACCAGGGCTCTACATGTGTCCATTACCAGGGCTCTACAGTGTGTCCATTACCAGGGCTCTACAGTGTGTCCATTACCAGGGCTCTACAGTGTGTCCATTACCAGGGCTCTACAGTGTGTCCATTACCAGGGCTCTACAGTGTCCATTACCAGGGCTCTACAGTGTCCATTACCAGGGCTCTACAGTGTCCATTACCAGGGCTCTACAGTGTGTCCATTACCAGGGCTCTACAGTGTGTCCATTACCAGGGCTCTACAGTGTCCATTACCAGGGCTCTACAGTGTGTCCATTACCAGGGCTCTACAGTGTGTCCATTACCAGGGCTCTACAGTGTGTCCATTACCAGGGCTCTACAGTGTGTCCATTACCAGGGCTCTACAGAGTGTCCATTACCAGGGCTCTACAGTGTGTCCATTACCAGGGCTCTACAGTGTCCATTACCAGGGCTCTACAGTGTGTCCATTACCAGGGCTCTACAGTGTCCATTACCAGGGCTCTACAGTGTCCATTACCAGGGCTCTACAGTGTGTCCATTACCAGGGCTCTACAGTGTGTCCATAACCAGGGCTCTACAGTGTGTCCATTACCAGGGCTCTACAGTGTGTCCATTACCAGGGCTCTACAGTGTGTCCATTACCAGGGCTCTACAGTGTCCATTACCAGGGCTCTACAGTGTGTCCATTACCAGGGCTCAAAAGTGTGTCCATTACCAGGGCTCTACAGTGTGTCCATTACCAGGGCTCTACAGTGTCCATTACCAGGGCTCTACAGTGTGTCCATTACCAGGGCTCTACAGTGTCCATTACCAGGGCTCTACAGTGTCCATTACCAGGGCTCTACATGTGTCCATTACCAGGGCTCTACAGTGTGTCCATTACCAGGGCTCTACAGTGTGTCCATTACCAGGGCTCTACAGTGTGTCCATTACCAGGGCTCTACAGTGTGTCCATTACCAGGGCTCTACAGTGTGTCCATTACCAGGGCTCTACAGTGTGTCCATTACCAGGGCTCTACAGTGTGTCCATTACCAGGGCTCTACAGTGTGTCCATTACCAGGGCTCTACAGTGTGTCCATTACCAGGGCTCTACAGTGTGTCCATTACCAGGGCTCTACAGTGTGTCCATTACCAGGGCTCTACAGTGTGTCCATTACCAGGGCTCTACAGTGTGTCCATTACCAGGGCTCTACAGGTGTCCATTACCAGGGCTCTACAGTGTGTCCATTACCAGGGCTCTACAGTGTGTCCATTACCAGGGCTCTACAGTGTCCATTACCAGGGCTCTACAGTGTCCATTACCAGGGCTCTACAGTGTGTCCATTACCAGGGCTCTACAGTGTGTCCATTACCAGGGCTCTACAGTGTGTCCATTACCAGGGCTCTACAGTGTGTCCATTACCAGGGCTCTACAGTGTGTCCATTACCAGGGCTCTACAGTGTGTCCATTACCAGGGCTCTACAGTGTGTCCATTACCAGGGCTCTACAGTGTGTCCATTACCAGGGCTCTACAGTGTGTCCATTACCAGGGCTCTACAGTGTGTCCATTACCAGGGCTCTACAGTGTCCATTACCAGGGCTCTACAGTGTGTCCATTACCAGGGCTCTACAGTGTGTCCATTACCAGGGCTCTACAGTGTCCATTACCAGGGCTCTACAGTGTCCATTACCAGGGCTCTACAGTGTGTCCATTACCAGGGCTCTACAGTGTGTCCATTACCAGGGCTCTACAGTGTGTCCATTACCAGGGCTCTACATGTGTCCATTACCAGGGCTCTACAGTGTGTCCATTACCAGGGCTCTACAGTGTCCATTACCAGGGCTCTACAGTGTGTCCATTACCAGGGCTCTACAGTGTGTCCATTACCAGGGCTCTACAGTGTCCATTACCAGGGCTCTACAGTGTGTCCATTACCAGGGCTCTACAGTGTGTCCATTACCAGGGCTCTACAGTGTGTCCATTACCAGGGCTCTACAGTGTGTCCATTACCAGGGCTCTACAGTGTGTCCATTACCAGGGCTCTACAGTGTCCATTACCAGGGCTCTACAGTGTCCATTACCAGGGCTCTACAGTGTGTCCATTACCAGGGCTCTACAGTGTCCATTACCAGGGCTCTACAGTGTCCATTACCAGGGCTCTACAGTGTGTCCATTACCAGGGCTCTACAGTGTCCATTACCAGGGCTCTACAGTGTGTCCATTACCAGGGCTCTACAGTGTGTCCATTACCAGGGCTCTACAGTGTGTCCATTACCAGGGCTCTACAGTGTGTCCATTACCAGGGCTCTACAGTGTCCATTACCAGGGCTCTACAGTGTGTCCATTACCAGTCTGTCACCTTGATTACTTATTTTTCTCTCTGCCTGTGCACCTATGTTAAACATGTTATTATCATGTGGTAGCCTAAATCTAGCGATGTTACATTGAGCTGGGTGAATGGAATATGAACGACAGTCATCCAATATGCTGTAATAGAAATAAGGTCATATTCATAAAACTAAAAATCGTTCTCTCTCATTTTAAACGGCACTGACTGCCACTGGTGCATGAAGCCTAGATGCATATAATGCTACCTTATTCCCTTTCTAGTGCACTACTTTTGACCAGGGCCCACAGGGCTAGTGTGCTATATAGGGTGTCATTTGGGAGGCATCCTTGCCTAGGATGAGGAGATGCTTCACAGACTTTATACTTGCTGTTTAGCAACAGGGTCCGTTACTATGGCAACCCTGTATGAGTGGCGTGTGAACATGTCTTGTTGCCAGGGCGATGTAATAAATACGGCTGCTGAGTGTTACACAAAAATGGGGAGGTGGGGGGGGCTGTTTCTAGGGTAATATGATCCGAGACTACAGTGTGGGGGTGTTTATAGTTGCTACTGTAATGTTCTGTGCTCTGCCTGACTAAACCTGATCTTATGTTGCTGGCTAAATGTAACACTGTACGGCCATGGTGTGTGTTGCTGGCTAAATGTAACGCTGTACGGCCATGGTGTGTGTTGCTGGCTAAATGTAATGCTGTACGGCCATGGTGTGTGTTGCTGGCTAAATGTAATGCTGTTCGGCCATGGTGTGTGTTGCTGGCTAAATGTAACGCTGTACGGCCATGGTGTGTGTTGCTGGCTAAATGTAACGCTGTACGGCCATGGTGTGTGTTGCTGGCTAAATGTAATGCTGTTCGGCCATGGTGTGTGTTGCTGGCTAAATGTAACGCTGTACGGCCATGGTGTGTGTTGCTGGCTAAATGTAACGCTGTACGGCCATGGTGTGTGTTGCTGGCTAAATGTAACGCTGTACGGCCATGGTGTGTGTTGCTGGCTAAATGTAACGCTGTTCGGCCATGGTGTGTGTTGCTGGCTAAATGTAACGCTGTACGGCCATGGTGTGTGTTGCTGGCTAAATGTAACGCTGTACGGCCATGGTGTGTGTTGCTGGCTAAATGTAACGCTGTTCGGCCATGGTGTGTGTTGCTGGCTAAATGTAACGCTGTACGGCCATGGTGTGTGTTGCTGGCTAAATGTAACGCTGTACGGCCATGGTGTGTGTTGCTGGCTAAATGTAACGCTGTACGGCCCTGGTGTGTGTTGCTGGCTAAATGTAACGCTGTTCGGCCATGGTGTGTGTTGCTGGCTAAATGTAACGCTGTACGGCCATGGTGTGTGTTGCTGGCTAAATGTAACGCTGTACGGCCATGGTGTGTGTTGCTGGCTAAATGTAACGCTGTACGGCCATGGTGTGTGTTGCTGGCTAAATGTAACGCTGTATGGCCATGGTGTGTGTTGCTGGCTAAATGTAATGCTGTTCGGCCATGGTGTGTGTTGCTGGCTAAATGTAACGCTGTTCGGCCATGGTGTGTGTTGCTGGCTAAATGTAACGCTGTATGGCCATGGTGTGTGTTGCTGGCTAAATGTAACGCTGTACGGCCATGGTTTGTGTTGCTGGCTAAATGTAACGCTGTATGGCCATGGTGTGTGTTGCTGGCTAAATGTAACGCTGTACGGCCATGGTGTGTGTTGCTGGCTAAATGTAATGCTGTTCGGCCATGGTGTGTGTTGCTGGCTAAATGTAATGCTGTTCGGCCATGGTGTGTGTTGCTGGCTAAATGTAACGCTGTATGGCCATGGTGTGTGTTGCTGGCTAAATGTAATGCTGTACGGCCATGGTGTGTGTTGCTGGCTAAATGTAACGCTGTTCGGCCATGGTGTGTGTTGCTGGCTAAATGTAACGCTGTACGGCCATGGTGTGTGTTGCTGGCTAAATGTAACGCTGTACGGCCATGGTGTGTGTTGCTGGCTAAATGTAACGCTGTACGGCCCTGGTGTGTGTTGCTGGCTAAATGTAACGCTGTTCGGCCATGGTGTGTGTTGCTGGCTAAATGTAACGCTGTACGGCCATGGTGTGTGTTGCTGGCTAAATGTAACGCTGTACGGCCATGGTGTGTGTTGCTGGCTAAATGTAACGCTGTACGGCCATGGTGTGTGTTGCTGGCTAAATGTAACGCTGTATGGCCATGGTGTGTGTTGCTGGCTAAATGTAATGCTGTTCGGCCATGGTGTGTGTTGCTGGCTAAATGTAACGCTGTTCGGCCATGGTGTGTGTTGCTGGCTAAATGTAACGCTGTATGGCCATGGTGTGTGTTGCTGGCTAAATGTAACGCTGTACGGCCATGGTTTGTGTTGCTGGCTAAATGTAACGCTGTATGGCCATGGTGTGTGTTGCTGGCTAAATGTAATGCTGTACGGCCATGGTGTGTGTTGCTGGCTAAATGTAATGCTGTTCGGCCATGGTGTGTGTTGCTGGCTAAATGTAATGCTGTTCGGCCATGGTGTGTGTTGCTGGCTAAATGTAACGCTGTATGGCCATGGTGTGTGTTGCTGGCTAAATGTAATGCTGTACGGCCATGGTGTGTGTTGCTGGCTAAATGTAACGCTGTATGGCCATGGTGTGTGTTGCTGGCTAAATGTAACGCTGTTCGGCCATGGTGTGTGTTGCTGGCTAAATGTAACGCTGTACGGCCATGGTGTGTGTTGCTGGCTAAATGTAACGCTGTTCGGCCATGGTGTGTGTTGCTGGCTAAATGTAACGCTGTACGGCCATGGTGTGCGTTGCTGGCTAAATGTAACGCTGTTCGGCCTTGGTGTGTGTTGCTGGCTAAATGTAACGCTGTTCGGCCATGGTGTGTGTTGCTGGCTAAATGTAACGCTGTACGGCCATGGTGTGTGTTGCTGGCTAAATGTAACGCTGTATGGCCATGGTGTGTGTTGCTGGCTAAATGTAACGCTGTACGGCCATGGTGTGTGTTGCTGGCTAAATGTAACGCTGTATGGCCATGGTGTGTGTTGCTGGCTAAATGTAACGCTGTTCGGCCATGGTGTGTGTTGCTGGCTAAATGTAATGCTGTTCGGCCATGGTGTGTGTTGCTGGCTAAATGTAACGCTGTATGGCCATGGTGTGTGTTGCTGGCTAAATGTAATGCTGTTCGGCCATGGTGTGTGTTGCTGGCTAAATGTAATGCTGTTCGGCCATGGTGTGTGTTGCTGGTTAAATGTAACGCTGTACGGCCATGGTGTGTGTTGCTGGCTAAATGTAATGCTGTTCGGCCATGGTGTGTGTTGCTGGTTAAATGTAACGCTGTTCGGCCATGGTGTGTGTTGCTGGCTAAATGTAACGCTGTACGGCCATGGTGTGTGTTGCTGGCTAAATGTAACGCTGTACGGCCATGGTGTGTGTTGCTGGCTAAATGTAACGCTGTACGGCCATGGTGTGTGTTGCTGGCTAAATGTAACGCTGTTCGGCCATGGTGTGTGTTGCTGGCTAAATGTAACGCTGTTCGGCCATGGTGTGTGTTGCTGGCTAAATGTAACGCTGTACGGCCATGGTGTGTGTTGCTGGCTAAATGTAACGCTGTACGGCCATGGTGTGTGTTGCTGGCTAAATGTAACGCTGTACGGCCATGGTGTGTGTTGCTGGCTAAATGTAACGCTGTACGGCCATGGTGTGTGTTGCTGGCTAAATGTAATGCTGTTCGGCCATGGTGTGTGTTGCTGGCTAAATGTAACGCTGTATGGCCATGGTGTGTGTTGCTGGCTAAATGTAACGCTGTACGGCCATGGTGTGTGTTGCTGGCTAAATGTAACGCTGTACGGCCATGGTGTGTGTTGCTGGCTAAATGTAATGCTGTTCGGCCATGGTGTGTGTTGCTGGCTAAATGTAATGCTGTTCGGCCATGGTGTGTGTTGCTGGCTAAATGTAACGCTGTACGGCCATGGTGTGTGTTGCTGGCTAAATGTAACGCTGTACGGCCATGGTGTGTGTTGCTGGCTAAATGTAACGCTGTACGGCCATGGTGTGTGTTGCTGGCTAAATGTAATGCTGTTCGGCCATGGTGTGTGTCCTAGAGTAATGTGGTGCTACCCTGAGCATGTGAGCGAGGGACAGGGCGGGAGCGAAGGACAGAGAAAAATATAAATACTAGTGTGTGTGAGAGAGAAAGGGAGGGCTGTGAGACAGAGGGGGCTTTGTTTGTGCAGCCCTGCCTTCCTTCCAGGGAAAGACATACAGTTCTGTTGGTGCTACAGAACAGAACAGAACAGAGTTTCGCTGTCAGCTCTGTGTGGATCTCTGAGGGGGACTTTGTTGTGTAGCAGAGTCAGAAGCAGGACCAAGCCAACTAGCTAGCTAACAGACAACAGCTGTAGGACCAGGCCAGCTAGCTAGCTAACAGACAACAGCTGTAGGACCAGGCCAGCTAGCTAGCTAACAGACAACAGCTGTAGGACCAGGCCAACTAGCTAGCTAACAGACAACAGCTGTAGGTCCAGGCCAACTAGCTAGCTAACAGACAACAGCTGTAGGACCAGGCCAACTAGCTAGCTAACAGACAACAGCTGTAGGACCAGGCCAACTAGCTAGCTAACAGACAACAGCTGTAGGACCAGGCCAACTAGCTAGCTAACAGACAACAGCTGTAGGACCAGGCCAACTAGCTAGCTAACAGACAACAGCTGTAGGACCAGGCCAACTAGCTAGCTAACAGACAACAGCTGTAGGACCAGGCCAACTAGCTAGCTAACAGACAACAGCTGTAGGACCAGGCCAACTAGCTAGCTAACAGACAACAGCTGTAGGACCAGGCCAACTAGCTAGCTAACAGACAACAGCTGTAGGACCAGGCCAACTAGCTAGCTAACAGACAACAGCTGTAGGACCAGGCCAACTAGCTAGCTAACAGACAACAGCTGTAGGACCAGGCCAACTAGCTAGCTAACAGACAACAGCTGTAGGACCAGGCCAACTAGCTAGCTAACAGACAACAGCTGTAGGACCAGGCCAACTAGCTAGCTAACAGACAACAGCTGTAGGACCAGGCCAACTAGCTAGCTAACAGACAACAGCTGTAGGACCAGGCCAACTAGCTAGCTGTAGGACCAGCTGAGTGAACATACATTTAAATAATTTTACTTTTATTTTCCTGGGCTGATGGTGCCTGCATCTGATGGTCAGTCTCAGCGGAGGGAGAGAGCAGCAGGCTGAGGGTCCGCCTCTCAACATCCCTCCTCTCTCCCTTTCCTCCACTGACACTGACCAAAAAGGGACACCGTCTTCCAGCTGACGGGGAAACTCGAGTCGCACCGCATTACTTCTGCATCATGTACAAATTGATGTTGTTACTCCTATGAACAGAGAAAGTGAAATATTCCTCGATATTAATGAATAATAACTAGTAACAACAAGGTGAGCCTATAGATCCACTTTCCTTCTCATTCATTACTGCTGCACTGCTTGTTGTTGTAGCGCTGAGCGGAAATAGGAAGAATGCTCATTTTATGGATTATAAAAGTGTTGAATACAAAGTGTTGACAGCGCTGAGTAAACTTAAACATGAACTCACTCATAAAAACAGCAGCTCTTTGCTGTATTCGTTGTCAGTCTCTCTCTAGTCGTGGTTTTAAACGTTTTGAAATCTCACAGTATCAACTTTGCTGTAGCTTTCTTTTACGCCTGCTACGTTACTGCAGACATGGTCATCTGAGCCATCCGATTGGACAGTTGTAGGCCCATATTGCACTTGATTTGCTCTCTGGGTCCGCCAGGAAGGCAGAGTTTGTACCTTCACACACATGAAATTGTTCAAAATGGAAATAGTTTGCTTATCCGGAACGCAGGGTAGCTGAAACGCCAACAGCCCGAGACGAATACAAAAACAATAGGAACACAAGACTTTATCGTTGGGTTTTTACAGAAAGGTTTGGCGATCGACTAGGAATGCCTTGGAGATCGACCGGTCGATCGCTGCTCTAGAAAGTTGAGTGAAGTTCAATCTCGCGCTTCTCTCTCTGTGGGTTGATATTTCTGCGCGGCAGTCCCGTGGAGCTGCGGCAGTCCCGTGGAGCCGGGGCTACTACGTGCATGCGAGGGAATAGGGAATGTTTTTCCTAAACAAAATGAGGGATTTCGGTAACAGCACTTTTCAGTCAGAGCAACAAGTGAGAAATAAAATGTCTGAAATGATGTTGCAGCTTCAGCACGGACATGGTGATGGACACTTGCTGTACTGTGGTGCCTGGCCGCTGCAGCAGGGAGGAGAGAGAGACAACACTGGCATGTTTTAACACAGCGTGGCCATCAGCCTCCTGAGTCATATGTGTCTCTTAGTGTCTCAAACAGTACACTTAAAGCATCAGACAAGCTCAGTGCATATAGTTGATTTGATTCAAACACATAGGGTGTGTCTATATATGGAAAAGAATACACGTTTTTAACATTTCAACCAATCGATTGGTCGAAAGAACAGGCGACTCTCGATCGACCTAGATTTTGTTTTGTCGGGGACAGCCCTACATTGAATTACAGTGGCGGGGGAAGCCCAAGGAGGCATATTATGTCAAAATACACCTAAACAGCCATTGGTGAACAGAGCATAGTGTGTTATGAAGGAAAACCTGAGATGCTAACAAATGGAGAACTAGCCTATCACTCGGAGAAAATTATGTATTCAATTCAACAAATAGGCATCCTACTACTATTAATGGTAAGCCATACTGTACACACCTGCATTCAATGTCATCCAAGTTCAGCCCAACAGAGGTCACTGTCCAGTGCACTGTGAGACGAGTAGCAGCTATGGCGGTCTGGAGTATCTGTATAGTACTGTAAAGCTCTGACTCACTGCTGCTGGGCAACAGGCCAGCCTCCTCTCACTGCTGCTGGGCAACAGGCCAGCCTCCTCTCACTGCTGCTGGGCAACAGGCCAGCCTCCTCTCACTGCTGCTGGGCAACAGTCCAGCCTCCTCTCACTGCTGCTGGGCAACAGTCCAGCCTCCTCTCACTGCTGCTGGGCAACAGTCCAGCCTCCTCTCACTGCTGCTGGGCAACAGTCCAGCCTCCTCTCACTGCTGCTGGGCAACAGTCCAGCCTCCTCTCACTGCTGCTGGGCAACAGTCCAGCCTCCTCTCACTGCTGCTGGGCAACAGTCAGCCTCCTCTCACTGCTGCTGGGCAACAGTCCAGCCTCCTCTCACTGCTGCTGGGCAACAGTCCAGCCTCCTCTCACTGCTGCTGGGCAACAGTCCAGCCTCCTCTCACTGCTGCTGGGCAACAGTCCAGCCTCCTCTCTTCTTTCACCTCGTCCCTCTCCCAGTTCTTCTCTCTACAGCACACTAGACCACAATCCTCAGCTTGCCTGGCTGGCCGGCTGGCCCTAGAAAACAGTGACTTCATTGTGTCCTTTATCCCAAAACAGATTGCTGCTCCCCCTCCTCCTGTTCTCCTCCTCCCCCTCCTCCTGTTCTCCTCCTCCCCGCCCTACAGACCTCCACATATCCTCCTGGAAAAACAGAATCCCCACCAGACTGCCTTTCACTAGCACCCAGTCAGAGCCGGATGTGAGCAAGACTGTGGTAACTTCCTAACGTGACTGATCAGAGGCAACATGTACCTGTTCTTCACTAGTCACTGCTCTGTCACTGTGATATCACATATTCCTCCAGACATGGACCAGGTCCTCTGAGACACATCTGAGATGACGCTGCAGTGGATAGTAGCCGTTTTAAGGGCTCCTGACCAATTCTGCAATTCCTTTTTTTTTATGGTGATCTTAACCTTTTTTGTACATAATGTCTCCGACATAGTTTCCTATGACCGAAAACAGCTTCTGGACATCAGAACAGAGATCACTAACCTGAACAGCTTCTGGACATCAGAACAGAGATCACTAACCTGAACAGCTTCTGGACATCAGAACATAGATCACTAACCTGAACAGCTTCTGGACAACAGCACAGAGATCACTAATCTGAACAGCTTCTGGACATCAGCACAGAGATCACTAACCTAAACAGCTTCTGGACATATTAGCACTTCGAGATATTAGCTGATGTAAGAAGGGCTATATAAAATAAAATTGATTGATTGATTGATTGGACATCAGAACAGAGATCACTAACCTCAATTTGGATGAAGATGTCTACTTAAACTAGTAGGCAGCTGTGAATGTAGTGCTTACTCCGGACCAGGCCCTAACCCCAGGACTAAAACAAGGAAGAGACGTTGCAGGAGAGCCAAACGAGAGGTCTCCATGACGAGACTATGTTGGGGGGCAAATAAACTGCCTCTACCCTCCGTTCTATTGGCCAACGTACAATCACTAGAGAGCAACTGGACGAGCTCTGCTCGAGACTTTCCTATCAACAGGACCTGAAGAACTGTTATATTCTATGTTTCTCTGAGACACGGCTGAACAAGGACATCGTCTAGATCGGACGGCAGCCTCGGGTATGGCGAGGGGGAGGGGTGTGTCTCTGTTAACAACAGCTGGTGCGCTATCTCTAATGTTAAGGAAGTCTCAAGGTTCTGTTAGCCAGAGTTAGACTACCTCATGATAAGCTGTAGACCATACTATTTACCAAGAGAGTTTTCATCTACAGTTGAAGTTGGAAGTTTACATACACCTTAGCCAAATACATTTAAACTCAGTTTTTCACAATTCCTGACATTTAATCCTAGTAAAAAAATCCCAGTTTTAGGTCAGTTAAGATCACCTCTTTAGTTTAAGAATGTGAAATGTCAGAATAATAGTAGAGAGAATGATTTATTTCAGCTTTTATTTATTTCATCACATTGCCAGTGGGTCAGAAGTTTACATACACTCAATTAGTATTTGGTAGCGTTGCCTTTAAATTGTTTAACTTGGGTCAAACGTTTCAGGTATCCTTCCACAAGCTTCCCACAATAAGTTGGGTGAATTTTGGCCCATTCCTCCTGACAGAGCTGGTGTAACGGAGTCAGGTTTGTAGGCCTCCTTGCTCGCAAACGCCTTTTCAGTTCCGCCCACACATTTTCTATAGGATTGAGGTCAGGGCTTTGTGATGGCCACTCCAATACCTTGACTTTGTTGTCCTTAAGCCATTTTGCCACAACTTTGGAAGTATGCTTGGGGTCATTGTCCATTTGGAAGACCCATATGCGACCAAGCTTTAACTTCCTGACTGATGTCTTGAGATGTTGCTTCAATATATCCACATAATTTTCCTTCCTCATGATGCCATCTATTTTGTGAAGTGCACCAGTCCCTCCTGCAGCAAAGCACCCCCACAGCATGATGTTGCCACCCCCATGCTTCATGGCTGGGATGGTGTTCTTCGGCCTGCAAGCATCCCCCTTTTTCCTCCAAACATAACAATGGTCATTATGGCCAAACAGTTCTATTTTTGTTTCATCAGACCAGAGGACATTTCTCCAAAAAGTAAGATCTTTGTCCCCATGTGCAGTTGCAAACCGTAGTCTGGCTTTTTTTTATGGCGGTTTTGGAGCAGTGGCTTCTTCCTTGCTGAGCGGCCTTTCAGGTTATGTTGATATAGGACTTGTTTTACTGTGGATATAGATACTTTTGTACCTGTTTCCTCCAGCATCTTCACAAGGTCCTTTGCTGTTGTTCTGGGATTGATTTGCACTTTTCGCACCAAAGTACGTTCATTTCTAGGAGACAGAACGTGTCTCCTTCCTGAGCGGTATGACGGCAGCATGGTCCCATGGTGTTTATACTTGCGTACTATTGTTTGTACAGATGAACATGGTACCTTCAGGCGTTTGGAAATTGCTCCCAAGGATGAACCAGACTTGTGGAGGTCTACAATTTTCTTTCTGAGGTCTTGGCGGATTTCTTTTGATTTTCCCATGATGTCAAGCAAAGAGGCACTGAGTTTGAAGGTAGGCCTTGAAATACATCCACAGGTACACCTCCAATTGACTCAAATGATGTCAATTAGTCTTCATTTTCTGGAATTTTCCAAGCTGTTTAAAGGCACAGTCAACTTAGTGTATGTAAACTTTTGACCCACTGGAATTGTGATACAGTGAATTATAATATAATATAATGACTTGCCAAAACTATAGTTTGTTCACAACAAATTTGTGGAGTGGTTGAAAAACGAGTTTTAATGACTCCAACCCAAGTGTATGTAAAGTTGTGACTTCAACTGTATATTTGTCGTAACAGTCTATTTAGCACCACAAACAACAAGAACAAGAAAATGCACAACTAGAGGCAACAAAAATCTTGATCACCTTTACTCCACACACAGAAACGCATACAAGGCTCTCCCTCCCTTTGGCAAATCTGACCATAACCCTATCCTTCCTGCTCAAACAGGAAGTACCGCTCAATACGGAAATGGTCTGATGAAGTGGATGATAAGCCACAGACTGGAAAAACATGGATCAGAAAACCAGTCAGTATCTGGTGTGACCACCGTTTACATGGATCAGAAAACCAGTCAGTATCTGGTGTGACCACCGTTTACATGGATCAGAAAACCAGTCAGTATCTGGTGTGACCACCGTTTACATGGATCAGAAAACCAGTCAGTATCTGGTGTGACCACCGTTCACCTCATGCAGCGCGACATCTCCTTCACACAGAGTTGATCGGCTGTTGATTGTGGCCTGTGGAATGTTGTCCCACTCCTCTTCAATAGCTGTGCGAAGCTGCTGGATATTTGCGGGAACTGGAACACGCTGTCATACACGTCGATCCAAAGCATCCCAAACATGCTCAATGAGTGAAATGTCTGGTGAGTATGCAGGCCATGGAAGAACTGGGACATTTTCTGCTTCCAGGAATTGGGTACAGATCCTTCTGACATGGGGCCATGCATTATCATGCTGAAACATGAGGTGACGGTGGCGGATGATTGGCACGACAATCGGCCTCTCTGTGCATTCAAATTGCCATCGATAAAATGCGATTGTGTTTGTTGTCTGTAGCTTATGCCTGCCCATACCATAACTGCACAATGTGGAACTCTGTTCACAACGTTGACATCAGCATACCGCCCACACAACGCCATCTGCCGTCTGTCCGGTACAGTTGAAACCGGGATTCATCCACAAAGAGCAAACTTCTCCAGCGTGCCAGTGGCCATCGAAGGTGAGCATTTTCCCACTGAAGTCGGTTAGGACGCCGAACTGCAGTCAGGTCAAGACCCTGGTGAGGACGACGAGCACGCAGATGAGCTTCCCTGAGATGGTTTCTGACAGTTTGTGTTTAAATTCTTCGGTTGTGCAAACCCACAGTTTCATCAGCTGTCCGGGTGGCTGGTCTCAGACGATCCCACAGGTGAAGAAGCCAGATGTGGAGGTCCTGGGCTGGGTGGTTACGCATGGTCTGTGGTTGTGAGGCCGGTTGGACGTACTGCCAAATTCTCTAAAACAACGTTGGAGGCGGCTTATGGTAGAGAACTGAACATTAAATTCTCTGGCAACAGCTCTGGTGGACATTCCTGCAGTCAGCATGCCAATTTCATGCTCCCTGAAAACTTGACATATGTTGCATTGTGTTGTGTGACAAAACTACACATTTAGAGTGGCCTTTTAATGTCCCCAGCACAAGGTGCACCTGTGTAATGATCATGCTGTTTAATCAGCTTCTTGATATGTCACACCTGTCAGGTGGATGGATTATCTTGGCAAATGATAAATGCTCACTAACAGGGATGTAAACAAATTTGTGCACAAAATTTTGAGAGAAATAAGCTTTTTGTGCGTATGGAAAATGTATGGGATCTTTTATTTCACCTCATGAAAAATGGATCAACACTTCACATTTTGCGTTTATATTTTTGTTCAGTGTATCTACCCACTGAAGACCTGTACACAGAGAGAGAGATGTATCCATCAACACCACACAGTAGGAAGGAAGCAGCCAACTGTCCTCTGCTCTGCTGTGTATTCAGGATATATGAGTCACTATAATGTGTTGCTCATCTATGAAATTACTCACACAGCAGCACAGCCGCTCATCTCCTCACAACCACCCCAGCCGCTCATCTCCTCACAACCACCCCAGCCGCTCATCTCCTCACAACCACCCCAGCCGCTCATCTCCTCACAACCACCCCAGCCGCTCATCTCCTCACAACCACCCCAGCCGCTCATCTCCTCACAACCACCCCAGCCGCTCATCTCCTCACAACCACCCCAGCCGCTCATCTATTCACAACCACCCCAGCCGCTCATCTCCTCACAACCACCCCAGCCGCTCATCTCCTCACAACCACCCCAGCCGCTCATCTCCTCACAACCACCCCAGCCGCTCATCTCCTCACAACCACCCCAGCCGCTCATCTATTCACAACCACCCCAGCCGCTCATCTCCTCACAACCACCCCAGCCGCTCATCTCCTCACAACCACCCCAGCCGCTCATCTATTCACAACCACCCCAGCCGCTCATCTATTCACAACCACCCCAGCCGCTCATCTCCTCACAACCACCCCAGCCGCTCATCTCCTCACAACCACCCCAGCCGCTCATCTATTCACAACCACCCCAGCCGCTCATCTCCTCACAACCACCCCAGCCGCTCATCTCCTCACAACCACCCCAGCCGCTCATCTCCTCACAACCACCCCAGCCGCTCATCTATTCACAACCACCCCAGCCGCTCATCTATTCACAACAACCCCAGCCGCTCATCTATTCAAATCAACCCCAACCGTTCATCTATTCACAACAACCCCAACCCCAGCAAATCCCCTTATTGTATTGGACACCTTTAAATGTGCCTTTAGAGGCCATGCAATTCAGTACTCATCTCGAAAACAAAAGCAATTTAGGTCAAAAGACTCCATACTAACAAAGGAAATAGAAGGTCTAACAGAACAGATAGATAGCAATAAAAACTGTAACATAGAGGCTCAGAATAAATTAGAGGAAAAACATAAAGAAATTGAGAAACTTATTCAAGAAAGATCAAGTGTAATATATTATAAAAATAGAGCAAACTGGATGGAATATGGGGAAAATACACCACATTCTTTTTTAATCTTCAACAGGGGAATGCTACCATAAATAACTTACTGAAACGGAAACCCATGATTCACCAAATGATATTTTGAAGGAGGAAACAAAGTACTTTAAGCATATGTTTTCGTTTCAGTCGCCTCCATCTCCTCTAACTGAAGCTAATTGTAGAGATTATTTTTCTATTGATAATGTAAAATGAACAGCCATACAGAAAGACTCATGTGAAGGTGAATTTACAGAGGAGGAACTTCTGGATGCAATTAAAGACTTTAAGTCCGGGAAAACTCCAGGGTTGGATGGCATACCAGTCGAGGTATACCAAACCTTTTTTGATATACTCAGAGGGCTGTTATTAGCATGTTTTAACCACTCCTATGTAAATGGTAGATTATCAGATACTCAACAAGAAGATCTGATTTCATTATTACTGAAACTGGACCCAAGTGGTAAATATAAAGATCCAGTCCATTTAAACAATTGGAGGCCTCTTACACTTCAGTGTTGTGATGCAAAAATTCTAGCAAAATGTATAGCGCATAGAATTAAAAAGGTATTGTCGGATATTATTCATTCTAATCAGACAGGTTTTTTACATGGAAGATACATTGGAGATAATATAAGGCAAGTATTGGAAACAATAGAACACTATGGAAAATATGGGAAACCAGGCCTGCTATTCATAGCAGACTTTGAAAAGGCATTTGATAAAGTACGACTGGGGTTTATATATAAATACCTGGAGCATTTCAATTTTGGAGAATCTCTTATAAATTGGGTTAAAATCATGTATAGTAACCCTAGGTGTAAAATAGTAAATAATGGCTATTTCTCAGAAAGTTTTAAACTGTCAAGAGGAGTGAAACAAGGTTGTCCACTATCAGCCAAGTGACTCACTGTCTGTAGGAGCGATCCATTTTCAGGAACGGGGTGGTGTTCCTAATAAACTGTCTTGTGAGTGTATGTATGCACATATATAATCCTACCAACCGAACCGCCTGATTTCATATATTGACCTAAAAAACGCTGGAGAAGGATTTTATTCAGTGACAGAATAACGTTTAATTAATATAAATCTACACTGGGTAACACACTGGGTAACACACTGCGACGCACGCACACACAGCGATAGATACCTCATAGACCCCATCTGGCCGAACTGATTGTTTTCTAACTGTCCCTCCTCTCCTTTCTGTCTCTCAAACACAATAATGAACCAGTCTCCTTTCTGTCTCCAAACACAATAATGAACCAGTCTCCTTTCTGTCTCCAAACACAATAATGAACCAGTCTCCTTTCTGTCTCCAAACACAATAATGAACCAGTCTCCTTTCTGTCTCCAAACACAATAATGAACCAGTCTCCTTTCTGTCTCCAAACACAATAATGAACCAGTCTCCTTTCTGTCTCCAAACACAATAATGAACCAGTCTCCTTTCTGTCTCCAAACACAATAATGAACCAGTCTCCTTTCTGTCTCCAAACACAATAATGAACCAGTCTCCTTTCTGTCTCTCAAACACAATAATGAACCAGTCTCCTTTCTGTCTCTCAAACACAATAATGAACCAGTCTCCTTTCTGTCTCCAAACACAATAATGAACCGGTCTCCTTTCTGTCTCTCAAACACAATAATGAACCAGTCTCCTTTCTGTCTCCAAACACAATAATGAACCAGTCTCCTTTCTGTCTCCAAACACAATAATGAACCAGTCTCCTTTCTGTCTCCAAACACAATAATGAACCGGTCTCCTTTCTGTCTCTCAAACACAATAATGAACCAGTCTCCTTTCTGTCTCTCAAACACAATAATGAACCAGTCTCCTTTCTGTCTCCAAACACAATAATGAACCGGTCTCCTTTCTGTCTCTCAAACACAATAATGAACCAGTCTCCTTTCTGTCTCCAAACACAATAATGAACCAGTCTCCTTTCTGTCTCCAAACACAATAATGAACCAGTCTCCTTTCTGTCTCTCAAACACAATAATGAACCAGTCTCCTTTCTGTCTCCAAACACAATAATGAACCAGTCTCCTTTCTGTCTCTCAAACACAATAATGAACCAGTCTCCTTTCTGTCTCCAAACACAATAATGAACCAGTCTCCTTTCTGTCTCCAAACACAATAATGAACCAGTCTCCTTTCTGTCTCTCAAACACAATAATGAACCAGTCTCCTTTCTGTCTCCAAACACAATAATGAACCAGTCTCCTTTCTGTCTCCAAACACAATAATGAACCAGTCTCCTTTCTGTCTCTCAAACACAATAATGAACCAGTCTCCTTTCTGTCTCCAAACACAATAATGAACCAGTCTCCTTTCTGTCTCTCAAACACAATAATGAACCAGTCTCCTTTCTGTCTCCAAACACAATAATGAACCAGTCTCCTTTCTGTCTCCAAACACAATAATGAACCAGTCTCCTTTCTGTCTCCAAACACAATAATGAACCAGTCTCCTTTCTGTCTCCAAACACAATAATGAACCAGTCTCCTTTCTGTCTCCAAACACAATAATGAACCAGTCTCCTTTCTGTCTCTCAAACACAATAATGAACCAGTCTCCTTTCTGTCTCCAAACACAATAATGAACCAGTCTCCTTTCTGTCTCTCAAACACAATAATGAACCAGTCTCCTTTCTGTCTCCAAACACAATAATGAACCAGTCTCCTTTCTGTCTCCAAACACAATAATGAACCAGTCTCCTTTCTGTCTCCAAACACAATAATGAACCAGTCTCCTTTCTGTCTCCAAACACAATAATGAACCAGTCTCCTTTCTGTCTCCAAACACAATAATGAACCAGTCTCCTTTCTGTCTCCAAACACAATAATGAACCAGTCTCCTTTCTGTCTCCAAACACAATAATGAACCAGTCTCCTTTCTGTCTCCAAACACAATAATGAACCAGTCTCCTTTCTGTCTCCAAACACAATAATGAACCAGTCTCCTTTCTGTCTCCAAACACAATAATGAACCAGTCTCCTTTCTGTCTCTCAAACACAATAATGAACCAGTCTCCTTTCTGTCTCTCAAACACAATAATGAACCAGTCTCCTTTCTGTCTCCAAACACAATAATGAACCAGTCTCCTTTCTGTCTCTCAAACACAATAATGAACCAGTCTCCTTTCTGTCTCCAAACACAATAATGAACCAGTCTCCTTTCTGTCTCCAAACACAATAATGAACCAGTCTCCTTTCTGTCTCTCAAACACAATAATGAACCAGTCTCCTTTCTGTCTCCAAACACAATAATGAACCAGTCTCCTTTTTGTCTCCAAACACAATAATGAACCAGTCTCCTTTCTGTCTCTCAAACACAATAATGAACCAGTCTCCTTTCTGTCTCCAAACACAATAATGAACCAGTCTCCTTTCTGTCTCCAAACACAATAATGAACCAGTCTCCTTTCTGTCTCCAAACACAATAATGAACCAGTCTCCTTTCTGTCTCCAAACACAATAATGAACCAGTCTCCTTTCTGTCTCCAAACACAATAATGAACCAGTCTCCTTTCTGTCTCCAAACACAATAATGAACCAGTCTCCTTTCTGTCTCCAAACACAATAATGAACCAGTCTCCTTTCTGTCTCTCAAACACAATAATGAACCAGTCTCCTTTCTGTCTCCAAACACAATAATGAACCAGTCTCCTTTCTGTCTCCAAACACAATAATGAACCAGTCTCCTTTCTGTCTCTCAAACACAATAATGAACCAGTCTCCTTTCTGTCTCCAAACACAATAATGAACCAGTCTCCTTTCTGTCTCTCAAACACAATAATGAACCAGTCTCCTTTCTGTCTCCAAACACAATAATGAACCAGTCTCCTTTCTGTCTCCAAACACAATAATGAACCAGTCTCCTTTCTGTCTCCAAACACAATAATGAACCAGTCTCCTTTCTGTCTCCAAACACAATAATGAACCAGTCTCCTTTCTGTCTCTCAAACACAATAATGAACCAGTCTCCTTTCTGTCTCCAAACACAATAATGAACCAGTCTCCTTTCTGTCTCTCAAACACAATAATGAACCAGTCTCCTTTCTGTCTCCAAACACAATAATGAACCAGTCTCCTTTCTGTCTCCAAACACAATAATGAACCAGTCTCCTTTCTGTCTCCAAACACAATAATGAACCAGTCTCCTTTCTGTCTCCAAACACAATAATGAACCAGTCTCCTTTCTGTCTCCAAACACAATAATGAACCAGTCTCCTTTCTGTCTCCAAACACAATAATGAACCAGTCTCCTTTCTGTCTCCAAACACAATAATGAACCAGTCTCCTTTCTGTCTCTCAAACACAATAATGAACCAGTCTCCTTTCTGTCTCCAAACACAATAATGAACCAGTCTCCTTTCTGTCTCCAAACACAATAATGAACCAGTCTCCTTTCTGTCTCTCAAACACAATAATGAACCAGTCTCCTTTCTGTCTCCAAACACAATAATGAACCAGTCTCCTTTCTGTCTCCAAACACAATAATGAACCAGTCTCCTTTCTGTCTCCAAACACAATAATGAACCAGTCTCCTTTCTGTCTCCAAACACAATAATGAACCAGTCTCCTTTCTGTCTCCAAACACAATAATGAACCAGTCTCCTTTCTGTCTCCAAACACAATAATGAACCAGTCTCCTTTCTGTCTCTCAAACACAATAATGAACCAGTCTCCTTTCTGTCTCCAAACACAATAATGAACCAGTCTCCTTTCTGTCTCCAAACACAATAATGAACCAGTCTCCTTTCTGTCTCCAAACACAATAATGAACCAGTCTCCTTTCTGTCTCCAAACACAATAATGAACCAGTCTCCTTTCTGTCTCTCAAACACAATAATGAACCAGTCTCCTTTCTGTCTCCAAACACAATAATGAACCAGTCTCCTTTCTGTCTCTCAAACACAATAATGAACCAGTCTCCTTTCTGTCTCTCAAACACAATAATGAACCAGTCTCCTTTCTGTCTCCAAACACAATAATGAACCAGTCTCCTTTCTGTCTCCAAACACAATAATGAACCAGTCTCCTTTCTGTCTCCAAACACAATAATGAACCAGTCTCCTTTCTGTCTCCAAACACAATAATGAACCGGGCACCTTAATTGCCACATCACAAAGCTGCATCCTGATATATAATATATCCATCATATATCCATAATATATCCATCCCACTGATATTCAACCATTGATCTTCACTGTCAAAGAATAGCAACTAAATGGCCAGGTGTTTCTCCAGAGACGCCTAGGAGAATTCCTCCATAGTATCAGATTGGCTGAGCAGAAAATGGAATGAGCATCACCAGAACCTTCATGTGACCGTGTCACAGACGAGCCAGTGACCACATCTGTGTGTCCACGTGTGTCCATGTCTCTCCACTGACCTGGTAGGGCTGGTATGCTCCGTGGTCAGAGAGGAAGTCCAGTTGTCTGTCAGAGAAGAACTCTACAGCCGTGATGGAACCCAGGGTAGCCTTCCCCACCAGAGGTCTGAACGTCTGAAACAAGAAAAACACTCACCTTTACAGCCTTCAATGTCTTTTCTTTTCAAACTATCATTTGTACAAATATATATATTTGGAATACAGGCAGAATGTCACGATTTAAAACATTCAGCCAGGGGAAAACGTCTGCAGAATCAAAACATGAACTGTTTGGAAGGAATAATAATATAGGAAGTCATTACAGTGGAGAGAGAGACAGACAGACAGACAGACAGAGAGATTCAGACAGACAGATTCAGACAGACAGACAGAGACAGACAGACAGACAGACGGAGAGATTCAGACAGACAGACAGACAGACGGAGAGATTCAGAGAGACAGACAGACGGAGAGATTCAGAGAGACAGACAGACGGAGAGATTCAGACAGACAGACGGAGAGATTCAGAGAGACAGACAGACGGAGAGATTCAGACAGACAGACAGACGGAGAGATTCAGACAGACAGACGGAGAGATTCAGAGAGACAGACAGACGGAGAGATTCAGAGAGACAGACAGACGGAGAGATTCAGAGAGACAGACAGACGGAGAGATTCAGAGAGACAGAGAGCAGACAGACGGAGAGATTCAGAGAGACAGACAGACGGAGAGATTCAGAGAGACAGACAGACGGAGAGATTCAGAGAGACAGAACAGACAGACGGAGAGATTCAGAGAGACAGAGAGATTCAGACAGACGGAGAGATTCAGAGAGACAGAGAGACAGACAGACGGAGAGATTCAGAGAGACAGAGAGATTCAGACAGACGGAGAGATTCAGAGAGACAGAGAGACAGACAGACGGAGAGATTCAGAGAGACAGAGAGATTCAGACAGACGGAGAGATTCAGACAGACATGAATAAAGAAGTGAAAGAGAGGAACGCTGCTACAGAGAGAGCTGCTGCTATCAGACAGTTCAAAGGCTGCCTGTCACTCTTTGATGTGCCTCTCTTCTTCCTCTCCCCTCTCTTCTTCCTCTCCCCTCTCTCCTCCCCCGATGATCACCCATCTCTGATGTCACTGTCTATCAGCCTGCCTGCAGGGCTCAACTCTCTCATCTTCCCTCCATCTCACTGCTGCATCAACACACTGCCAATCAGATGCATTCCAACTGCTCCAGTCCAGGATCACACCATCATGTGGCCTGATCTTCCCTCCATCTCACTGCTGCATCAACACACTGCCAATCAGATGCATTCCAACTGCTCCAGTCCAGGACCACACCATCATGTGGCCTGATCTTCCCTCCATCTCACTGCTGCAGCAACACACTGCCAATCAGATGCATTCCAACTGCTCCAGTCCAGGACCACACCATCATGTGGCCTGGGCCTGTGTGTCTGAGTAGGGAAGGTTCTGGATCTTATTACTTTCTCTCTTTCTCAGACAGACTCCCTTTGAAACCCCATCATGGAAGAGCAGAGCAGAGCAGGGAACAGTACAGAGCAGAGTACAGAGCAGAATACAGATCAGAGCACAGAGCAGAGCAGAGTACAGAGCAGAGTACAGATCAGAGCAGAGTACAGAGCAGAGCACAGAGCAGAGCAGAGTACAGAGCAGAGTACAGATCAGAGCAGAGTACAGAGCACAGAGTACAGAGCAGAGTTTTCCTGAAGCAGTAATCTAATCACAGCTCTAAACAGCAGAGAGATGATAGCATGAATCTAACCCAGGGAATGTAATAGGATTCATTAGAAGTTTAACTACACATGTGACTGCTGCTGTTACTAGAGTTAAAGGATGAATACCACAACACTCACACAGTCATACTGTCTGGTGCTGGCTGGTCAGACGAGCTACATGCCTTCTATGCTCACATCAAGGCAAGCAACACTGAACCATGCATGAGAGCACCAGCTGTTCCAGACGACTGTGTGATCTCGTTCTCCGTAGCCGATGTGAGAAAGACCTTTAAACAGGTTAACATTCACAAAGCCGCAGGGCGAGATTAATTACCAGGGCGCGTAGTCAGAGCATGCGCTGACCAGATGGCAAGTGTCTTCACTGACATTATCAACCTCTCCCTGACCTAGTCTGTAATACCTACATGTTTCAAGCAGACCACTATAGTCCCTGTAGACAAGAACACCAAGGTAACCTGTCTACATGACTACCGACCCGTAGCACTCACATCTGTAGCCATGAAATGCTTTGAAAGGCTGATCATGGTTCACATCAACACCATCATCCCAGACACCCTGGACCCACTCCAATCTGGTATACCGCTCCAACAGATCCACAGATGACACAATCTATATTGCACTCCAACACTGCCCTCTCACACCTGGATAAGAGGAACACCTATGTGAGAATGCTGTTCATTGACTACAGATCAGTGTTCAGCAGGGCCCCCCAGGGGTGCGTGCTCAGTCCCCTCCTGTACTCCGTTTACCCACGACTGTGTGGCCGCGCACAACTCCAACACCATCATTAAGTTTGCTGACGTCACAACGGTGGTAGGCCTGATCACCGACGACGATGAGACAGCCTATAGGGAGGTCGTCAGTGACCTGGCAGTGCGGTGCCAGGACAAACACCTTTCTCTCAACGTCAGCAAGACAAAGGAGCTGATCGTGGACTACAGGAAATGGAGGGCCGAGGACGCCCCCATCCACGGGGCTTTAGTGGAGCAGGTCGAGAGCCCATGCTTTGTGGTTCTCTCAGTACAGTGTAATGATGTCCCATGCTATATAGTTCTCTCAGTACAGTGTAATGATGTCCCATGCTATATGGTTCTCTCAGTACAGTGTAGTGATGTCCCATGCTATATGGTTCTCTCAGTACAGTGTAGTGGTGTCCCATGCTATATAGTTCTCTCAGTACAGTGTAGTGGTGTCCCATGCTATATGGTTCTCTCAGTACAGTGTAGTGGTGTCCCATGCTATATGGTTCTCTCAGTACAGTGTAGTGGTGTCCCATGCTATATAGTTCTCTCAGTACAGTGTAGTGGTGTCCCATGCTATATGGTTCTCTCAGTACAGTGTAGTGGTGTCCCATGCTATATGGTTCTCTCAGTACAGTGTAGTGGTGTCCCATGCTATATGGTTCTCTCAGTACAGTGTAATGATGTCCCATGCTATATGGTTCTCTCAGTACAGTGTAGTGGTGTGCCATGCTATATAGTTCTCTCAGTGTAATGATGTCCCATGCTATATAGTTCTCTCAGTACAGTGTAGTGGTGTCCCATGCTATATAGTTCTCTCAGTACAGTGTAATGATGTCCCATGCTATATGGTTCTCTCAGTACAGTGTAGTGGTGTCCCATGCTATATAGTTCTCTCAGTACAGTGTAGTGGTGTCCCATGCTATATGGTTCTCTCAGTACAGTGTAATGATGTCCCATGCTATATGGTTCTCTCAGTACAGTGTAGTGGTGTCCCATGCTATATGGTTCTCTCAGTACAGTGTAGTGGTGTCCCATGCTATATGGTTCTCTCAGTACAGTGTAGTGGTGTCCCATGCTATATGGTTCTCTCAGTACAGTGTAGTGGTGTCCCATGCTATATGGTTCTCTCAGTACAGTGTAGTGGTGTCCCATGCTATATGGTTCTCTCAGTACAGTGTAGTGGTGTCCCATGCTATATGGTTCTCTCAGTACAGTGTAGTGGTGTCCCATGCTATATAGTTCTCTCAGTACAGTGTAGTGGTGTCCCATGCTATATGGTTCTCTCAGTACAGTGTAATGATGTCCCATGCTATATGGTTCTCTCAGTACAGTGTAGTGGTGTCCCATGCTATATAGTTCTCTCAGTGTAATGATGTCCCATGCTATATAGTTCTCTCAGTACAGTGTAGTGGTGTCCCACGCTATATAGTTCAATCAGTACAGTGTAGTGGTGTCCCATGCTATATAGTTCTCTCAGTACAGTGTAGTGGTGTCCCATGCTATATAGTTCAATCAGTACAGTGTAATGATGTCCCATGCTATATGGTTCTCTCAGTACAGTGTAGTGGTGTCCCATGCTATATAGTTCTCTCAGTACAGTGTAGTGGTGTCCCATGCTATATGGTTCTCTCAGTACAGTGTAGTGGTGTCCCATGCTATATAGTTCTCTCAGTACAGTGTAGTGGTGTCCCATGCTATATAGTTCTCTCAGTACAGTGTAGTGGTGTCCCATGCTATATGGTTCTCTCAGTACAGTGTAATGATGTCCCATGCTATATAGTTCTCTCAGTACAGTGTAGTGGTGTCCCATGCTATATGGTTCTCTCAGTACAGTGTAGTGGTGTCCCATGCTATATGGTTCTCTCAGTACAGTGTAGTGGTGTCCCATGCTATATAGTTCTCTCAGTGTAATGGTGTCCCATGCTATATGGTTCTCTCAGTACAGTGTAATGGTGTCCCATGCTATATGGTTCTCTCAGTACAGTGTAATGATGTCCCATGCTATATAGTTCTCTCAGTACAGTGTAGTGGTGTCCCATGCTATATGGTTCTCTCAGTACAGTGTAGTGGTGTCCCATGCTATATGGTTCTCTCAGTACAGTGTAGTGGTGTCCCATGCTATGTTCTCAGTACAGTGAGTGGTGTCCCATGCATATGGGTCTCAGTACAGTGTAGTGGTGTCCCATGCTATATGGTTCTCTCAGTACAGTGTAGTGGTGTCCCATGCTATATAGTTCTCTCAGTACAGTGTAGTGGTGTCCCATGCTATATGGTTCTCTCAGTACAGTGTAATGATGTCCCATGCTATATGGTTCTCTCAGTACAGTGTAGTGGTGTCCCATGCTATATAGTTCTCTCAGTACAGTGTAGTGGTGTCCCATGCTATATGGTTCTCTCAGTACAGTGTAGTGGTGTCCCATGCTATATAGTTCTCTCAGTGTAGTGGTGTCCCATGCTATATAGTTCTCTCAGTGTAATGGTGTCCCATGCTATATGGTTCTCTCAGTACAGTGTAATGATGTCCCATGCTATATAGTTCTCTCAGTACAGTGTAGTGGTGTCCCATGCTATATGGTTCTCTCAGTACAGTGTAGTGGTGTCCCATGCTATATAGTTCTCTCAGTACAGTGTAGTGGTGTCCCATGCTATATAGTTCTCTCAGTACAGTGTAGTGGTGTCCCATGCTATATAGTTCTCTCAGTACAGTGTAATGATGTCCCATGCTATATAGTTCTCTCAGTACAGTGTAGTGGTGTCCCATGCTATATGGTTCTCTCAGTACAGTGTAGTGGTGTCCCATGCTATATAGTTCTCTCAGTACAGTGTAGTGGTGTCCCATGCTATATAGTTCTCTCAGTACAGTGTAATGGTGTCCCATGCTATATAGTTCTCTCAGTACAGTGTAGTGGTGTCCCATGCTATATGGTTCTCTCAGTACAGTGTAGTGGTGTCCCATGCTATATAGTTCTCTCAGTACAGTGTAGTGGTGTCCCATGCTATATAGTTCTCTCAGTACAGTGTAGTGGTGTCCCATGCTATATAGTTCTCTCAGTACAGTGTAGTGGTGTCCCATGCTATATGGTTCTCTCAGTACAGTGTAGTGGTGTCCCATGCTATATAGTTCTCTCAGTACAGTGTAGTGGTGTCCCATGCTATATAGTTCTCTCAGTGTAGTGGTGTCCCATGCTATATGGTTCTCTCAGTACAGTGTAGTGGTGTCCCATGCTATATAGTTCTCTCAGTACAGTGTAGTGGTGTCCCATGCTATATGGTTCTCTCAGTACAGTGTAGTGGTGTCCCATGCTATATGGTTCTCTCAGTACAGTGTAGTGGTGTCCCATGCTATATGGTTCTCTCAGTACAGTGTAGTGGTGTCCCATGCTATATGGTTCTCTCAGTACAGTGTAGTGGTGTCCCATGCTATATAGTTCTCTCAGTACAGTGTAGTGGTGTCCCATGCTATATAGTTCTCTCAGTACAGTGTAGTGGTGTCCCATGCTATATGGTTCTCTCAGTACAGTGTAGTGGTGTCCCATGCTATATAGTTCTCTCAGTACAGTGTAGTGGTGTCCCATGCTATATGGTTCTCTCAGTACAGTGTAATGATGTCCCATGCTATATGGTTCTCTCAGTACAGTGTAGTGGTGTCCCATGCTATATAGTTCTCTCAGTACAGTGTAATGATGTCCCATGCTATATGGTTCTCTCAGTACAGTGTAGTGGTGTCCCATGCTATATAGTTCTCTCAGTACAGTGTAATGATGTCCCATGCTATATGGTTCTCTCAGTACAGTGTAGTGGTGTCCCATGCTATATAGTTCTCTCAGTACAGTGTAGTGGTGTCCCATGCTATATGGTTCTCTCAGTACAGTGTAGTGGTGTCCCATGCTATATGGTTCTCTCAGTACAGTGTAGTGGTGTCCCATGCTATATAGTTCTCTCAGTACAGTGTAGTGGTGTCCCATGCTATATGGTTCTCTCAGTACAGTGTAGTGGTGTCCCATGCTATATAGTTCTCTCAGTACAGTGTAGTGGTGTCCCATGCTATATAGTTCTCTCAGTACAGTGTAGTGGTGTCCCATGCTATATGGTTCTCTCAGTACAGTGTAGTGATGTCCCATGCTATATAGTTCTCTCAGTGTAATGGTGTCCCATGCTATATGGTTCTCTCAGTACAGTGTAGTGGTGTCCCATGCTATATGGTTCTCTCAGTACAGTGTAGTGGTGTCCCATGCTATATAGTTCTCTCAGTGTAATGGTGTCCCATGCTATATGGTTCTCTCAGTACAGTGTAATGATGTCCCATGCTATATAGTTCTCTCAGTACAGTGTAGTGGTGTCCCATGCTATATCGTTCTCTCAGTACAGTGTAGTGGTGTCCCATGCTATATAGTTCTCTCAGTACAGTGTAGTGGTGTCCCATGCTATATGGTTCTCTCAGTACAGTGTAGTGGTGTCCCATGCTATATGGTTCTCTCAGTACAGTGTAGTGGTGTCCCATGCTATATAGTTCTCTCAGTACAGTGTAGTGGTGTCCCATGCTATATAGTTCTCTCAGTACAGTGTAGTGGTGTCCCATGCTATATAGTTCTCTCAGTACAGTGTAGTGGTGTCCCATGCTATATAGTTCTCTCAGTACAGTGTAGTGGTGTCCCATGCTATATAGTTCTCTCAGTACAGTGTAGTGGTGTCCCATGCTATATAGTTCTCTCAGTACAGTGTAGTGGTGTCCCATGCTATATAGTTCTCTCAGTACAGTGTAGTGGTGTCCCATGCTATATAGTTCTCTCAGTACAGTGTAGTGGTGTCCCATGCTATATAGTTCTCTCAGTGTAATGGTGTCCCATGCTATATGGTTCTCTCAGTACAGTGTAATGATGTCCCATGCTATATGGTTCTCTCAGTACAGTGTAGTGGTGTCCCATGCTATATGGTTCTCTCAGTACAGTGTAGTGGTGTCCCATGCTATATAGTTCTCTCAGTACAGTGTAGTGGTGTCCCATGCTATATAGTTCTCTCAGTACAGTGTAGTGGTGTCCCATGCTATATGGTTCTCTCAGTACAGTGTAGTGATGTCCCATGCTATATGGTTCTCTCAGTACAGTGTAGTGGTGTCCCATGCTATATAGTTCTCTCAGTACAGTGTAGTGGTGTCCCATGCTATATAGTTCTCTCAGTACAGTGTAGTGGTGTCCCATGCTATATAGTTCTCTCAGTACAGTGTAGTGGTGTCCCATGCTATATGGTTCTCTCAGTACAGTGTAGTGGTGTCCCATGCTATATGGTTCTCTCAGTACAGTGTAGTGGTGTCCCATGCTATATAGTTCTCTCAGTACAGTGTAGTGG